>NW_028222394.1:7277-12277 GCF_056783735.1 Eptatretus burgeri
TTGTGGCCTTTAAAGGTCAAAGGTCAAGGATTATGAGCTTTGGTGCAAAACTTCCTCTGGAACATTCCAAGAACAATATAACGTCATATAGGCTATATGGCATTTCACACTCCTCGGATTATCCATACTTTGATGAAATCAGCGTAAAAACACACTTGAAGGGGGCGCCACGGGCAAGGTGTTCGAGATAGAGCAAAATGGTTTCAAGACTTTAGGTGGGAAATGACCTCAAGATTATGCGTAAAAAATATTGTCATCCTCGCTCTCAAAGGTTGGGCGGTCATATGATTTTTATGTCAAAATTCGCAATTTTATAAGTTGTTGACCTTGTGACCTTGACCTTGGGAACAAAATGAAAAATCGGACAACGACAAGTTTTAGATAATTCATTTTGCTATTCAAATACCGAAGAACCCATTCCATTCAGTCAATTCCCTGGGAGAAGATAGATTTTTTAATCTGACTACCCCCTAAAAATGGCTATTTTTTGGGCGCTCACAATGGGCATAGCACGCCCTCATCCAGGAAAACACAACTAGACATTGATATCGAACACATAACCAAGTTTCATCAAGAATTATGCTCTGGACAGACAGACACACAGACACATAGACAGACAGACAGACAGACAGACAGACAGACAGACACACCGACATAACGAATATAGTGGTCACTCTGGCTGGCGCTCGTGAACCAAAAACCCTTTTTTTAATCATAACTTGAATAATTTTCCTCTGATGTTCATGATGTTGAGTTTTATGGATAGATTGCAGACAGGAATACATTTTCTTCATTTCCACTCTATCCCTAAATGTTGAAGGTCAAGGTGATATGGTAGTCCAAAAAAAATATGGCTATCATTGGATCGTTATTATTACTATGATTATTATAATTTTTGGTCACAGCTCCTCTTTCAGTTTTTGTTCGCATGAGTGATTGATAAAGGCTGTTCCATAAATTATCATTTTCAATCTAAGCATAGGTTTTTGGAATTGCACACCAAAGGTATTTTGTACATTATTTTTAAGTTTCCATCATTGCCATTAACAAAGAGCAATTTCTAATCAAAAGACTAATTTTTATATTATATTTTTCACAATGCACTGTTTTAAAGAGCACCATCATCTTTGACACATCTGGAGTGACAAGCTTGAAATCTGTTGACCAAATATGTGGGATGCAGCTTATGTAAATGAAGACAAGTAATTCTGCAGAGAGCCCTTCTTCCTCATGATGTAGGATGGACTGGGGCTTGATATTTGGCATTCTTGCTTTTTTGAGGGATGCATATGCTCTTTAATCCCAAAGAAGTGTTATGTCATTGAATATGAAAGCAAAAACCTTGTTAGATAATGTATTTTGGCCAGGCCTGATGGCTCCATACATTTTATTGGCTTTGATGATCTTGCATAATTGCATCATTTATTTTATCTGAAAAGCATCACATCCCAAATGTCCACACAGATAAAAAATTAAATAAACTTTTGCCAATCTGCATGACTGTCATCACCCGCCGATCTGCTAGCATTGACTGGTGGATGTTAAAAATCCTTGTCTTTCGGTGTCTTTCGAAAAAATTCGGTGTCTTTCGCGAAGATGAGGCGAGCTATCGCCAGCACCTGAAACAAATTCCAAATTCCCACTCTAACCTACAAGGGGGCACTGCATCAATGGCACAGCAACGCTCCCATCAATAATGCAAAACAACAGCCAAGTATTGCATACAAAATGAAATCGCTGCATTATTTGATTTGGTCACCTATGTCATTGATTTGTCGACATCTTTCTCATTCTTACTGACTTGATTTACTTTTGTTTATCGTAAAAAAAAATAAAAAATTGATGCAATAACATTGGCAGAAATGACTTTGTTGCAGGTAACGTCACTTGATAACAAGCACTTCCGGAGCTATCTGGAGGACTGCTTGTCATTGGGCTGCCCACTTCTCATTGAAAATGTTGGAGAAGACCTTGACCCAATTTTAGAACATGTGCTGGAGAAGAATTTCATCAAGAGCGGTTCAATTCACAAGGCAGGCCATGCATTGAAAAACCAAATGGTGGCTAAACGAACAGCAAGCGGTTATGTTTATTACTCTCTTTGAAGACAACTTCTGCTCACTAGTCTATCATTCTCTATCAACTCAAATTATTTTATTTATTTTTGCAATAAAGTATTGTACTTCTTGTATTTTAAAAAAAAAAAAAGTCAATTAGAGACATAGAACCTTTTTTTTTATAGTGTGTACCTGACTTTGAGTGTGGTGTTCGAAAATGAAAAATATTTCATGCACAGTACCATGGATTAATTATTTAATTACCTGTTGCAGGTAAAGTTGGGAGATAAAGAGGTGGATGTGAGGAAGGGTTTCTGCCTCTATATTACCACAAGGCTGCCTAACCCGGTATTTATGCCAGAAATCAGCGCCCGCACAACAGTTGTCAACTTCACAGTCACTATGAATGGACTGGAGGACCAGCTTCTGTGTCGAGTCATCCTTTCAGAAAAGCAGGTGAGAGGGCTATCTTATGAGGAATACCTAAAATATTTCAGGACTTTTCTAGGAGAATTCACTCTGATGATCCAAAAGGCAAGAAGATGAAAGTTGTTTTCTTATTTTTGTCTATTTATATAAAAGGTGAAAGGCAGACAAGAAAGCCAGAGTGCAAAGTTGCATTTTATTGATGTTCAGTTCAGATAAAATGTTATTGATTGTAATCAGCCAATAATATCAGGTCTTGTTCGAGTTAGATAGTTCTGGCATGGAGTGAACAGGTTTGCTTTGGCCTGGCATCCACGCATCACATGATGATTCCGACTTGGCCCGATATTGCCTTTGTAACTCTGCCACGTTCCACGATAATTCTTTCTGCCTGCACTGTCATTAATTGCTGTCAGTGAATCACGACCGAATGAAACAGACAGAAGTGACAAAAGCAATGTAGTTATATGTTTTTGGAGAAAATGAGTATGTAGCAATTGATAATTTTGAAAAAAAAAAGTCACAGAGGGACTGCTTATGAAGAAGTGATAAAAGTCCCAGCAATGTGGTGTAATTCTTGCTGTCCAAGCTTTCATTTTATTTTGGGAAGCAAGCAGCGCAAAATATGTTGTATTGAATAGCTCCTCCAGTTTAACGTTTGAGGAGTGTTTTGACCAATTCAGGCTATCGTCTGAGGTCACTCAAAGCAACTTTCTCCGACAATGCGTTGCCAATGATGTCGAGATGCATCAAGATGGCTATCTTGCTCCCACTCTACACACACCAGTACATTCTGGACATGCTCCTCATGAAAATTGCATGAATATTGAAAAGCTTTTAAAAGAAAACTGATGTATTGTAAACGAACAATCTTAATTCCTCGATTGAAGTAATTGTTTTGAAGAACAAAAAAATATACGTTCAATATTGCACTAGATATCTCACAAACAACTGCAGTTTAGAGATGGCGGCAGCTAGTAATGAAGGTTGGTTTTGTGTCGGTGTGAAACTTACTACTTACTACTAAATAAAATAATAACAATGAAAACTTCTCTTCATTATTTTATTTTTTGTATACATAGTGGAGGCTCGAAGAAGAGCTAGTACACTGAATGGATCAGGATGTAACAGGATGCAAAACACGCATGCATTTGGGGTGGACAAGTTGGACACAGAGGATGCATGGGGTGGACAAGTTGGACACAGAAGATGCATGGGGTGGACAAGTTGGACACAGAGGATGCATGGGGTGGACAACTTGGACACAGAAGATGCATGGGGTGGACAAGTTGGACACAGAAGATGCATGGGGTGGACAAGTTGGACACAGAGGATGCATGGGGTGGACAAGTTGGACACAGAAGATGCATGGGGTGGACAAGTTGGACACAGAAGATGCATGGGGTGGACAAGTTGGACACAGAAGATGCATGGGGCAGACAAGTTGGGCACAGAGGATGCATGGGGTGGACAAGTTGGACAGAGGATGCATGGGGTGGACAAGTTGGACACAGAGGATGCATGGGGTGGACAAGTTGGACACAGAGGATGCATGGGGTAGACAAGGATATGCTTTCCCTCCTTGGAGTTTCCTTCTGGATTCAGAACAAAACTCCAAGGAAGGAAAACTCGAAAATTGTAATGAGGAGGGATTTGCGTAGGGGTTAACTAGGGTAGAAAAGATCATGGTTTTGGATTGGGGACAATTTGAGATGGTGGTGAACAGATGTTTTGAAGGGAAGAATGAGATTCAAGAGGATGTGGAAATTGATTCCTTAAATTCCTCCTCGAGCAAGAATGAGCATGTCTGGTGTGTTATTGTTACCTCTGAGGATGGAAGATTGTATTCTTCTGAAACGTCATGAGTTTAACAAAGAATTTCATTATTTTGGCTCAGCGTGCTTTTACTCTGCGTGAAATATATATATATATATATATATATATATATATATATATATATATATATATATATATATATATATATATATGTATATAATATATATATGTATATAATATATATATGTGTATATAATATATATATATATATATATATATATATAGATATATGTATATATATATAGATATATGTATATATATATAGATATATGTATATATATAGATATATGTATATATATAGATATATGTATATATATATATATATAGATATATGTATATATATATATATATAGATATATGTATATATATATATATATAGATATATGTATATATATATATGTATATATATATATATATATAGATATATGTATATATATAGATATATGTATATATATAGATATATGTATATATATATATATATATATATATATATATATATATATATATATATATTGTTGCAAATTCGTGCCCGCCGGCGTGCGGGCGGCCACGTAACTCGAATCGCGGCACGTCGCCCACCGGACGGACAATCCCGTCGTGACCCTCTCGGACTAACGCCGGGAACTAGTCACGGGTGGGCCTTTCGGCCTCACCACGATCGTGCCAATCGGCCCCCCGCGT
>NW_028222394.1:17277-39777 GCF_056783735.1 Eptatretus burgeri
GAGTTTTTCATCAAGAAATTCCCCTGTCTGTTCAGTGGCGGTGATAGTGACATAGACAGTCTTGAGAGTGAATTCGCTCACTACCAGGCAGACGCCTCCATAGCTACAATTGCTACTGAGACAGTGAGAGTGGATGAGCAGTGGCATCGGATTTCACAGCTCACAGATCCCTGCACTGGTGCCAAGAAGTATCCTAATTTGAGCAAAGTGATGAAGGGAATCTTGGTCATTCCTCATTCGAACGCATCATGTGAGCGGGCACTCAGTCTTGTACGGAAGAATCATACTGAATTTCGTCCCAATTTGAGTGTCAAAACCCTGGAAGCTCTCTTAATTGAAAAACTAGCTCATAGCACCCCTTGCTACCAGAGAGAATACAGCAAAGACATAATCAGAAGGGCTAAAAGAGCCACACAGCTGTCACTCAGCAAAGCTGCCATGGAAAAAGCAAGCAGCAGTAGTACCAGCCAGTAAGGTAAGAAAAATATTGCTTCTTTTGTGCTTTTTGTTAATCTTTGATTGTCCCCTAACTTACTAATATTAACATACATGTAACATTAAAAAGTGCACAATTTTCCCCTTTTTTTGTTCAAAAAGTGGGAATTCTTAACATGTTAAATGCTCCAAAATAGGGCTCAGAGGGCACTAGAGAGCGTCTAGAACCCCAGAGCTTCCAGGGCCATATATATATGTATATATGGCCCTGGAATATATGTATATATATATATATATATATATATATATATATATATATATATATATATATATCTGTATATGTATATATATATATATATATATATATCTGTATATATATATATATATATATATATCTGCCTTATATATATGTATATATATATATATATATATATATATATATATATATCTGTATATGTATGTATATATATATATATATATATATATGTATATGTGTATATATATATATATATATATATATATATATATATATATATATGTATATGTGTATATATATATATATATATATATATATATATATATATATATATATATATATATATATATGTATCTTCTTCTTCTTTTCTGGCTGCTCCTTTATTAGTCAAATGCCACAGCTGGATCATCCACAGGATCCGCATAGTGATTTTGGCACATGTTTTACGCCGGATGCCCTTCCTGACGCAACCCTGGTCGCCTCTTATGACACAGGGATGTGGTAGCCTGCCTATTTAACCGGGGCATACACCGGCTCAGTGCACTGGTACTCATTTTGCCGACCTCGGAAGGATGACAGGCTGAGTCAACCTCTGTGTATTAATTCAGTGGCTCAACGGGGCTTGAACTCAGGACCTTTTTGATCCCAAGCTGCTGCCCCAACCACTGCGCCTAACACCAGGCTGCTGTGTGTGTGTGTGTGTGTGTGTGTGTGTGTGTGTGTATATATATATATATATATATATATATATATATATATATATATATATATATATATATATATGTATATATATATATATATATATATATATATATATATATATATGTATATATATATATATATATATATATATATATATATATATATATATATATATATATATATATATATATTGTTGCGGTATTCGCGCCCGCCGGCGTGCGACGGCCACAACACTCGAATCGCGGCACGTCGCCCACGGACGGACAATCCAGTCGTGACCCTCTCGGACTAACGCCGGGAACCAGTCACGGGTGGACCTTTCGTCTCTCACCGCGATCGAGCCAATCAGCCCCCGCGTGGGATAGGGTTGCTCGCCAGAATTCGAACTACCTAAGTACCCACGCGGAGGAGTAGACCGGGCGATCGCACCTCGCCGCAGGTCGACTTCGGACACGGGCCACTTAGCGACCCGTTCCGTACTATCAGAATAAACGAGCGGTGTTATCGTCGACCTCGACGGTTCGATTAATTATCGGGCGTATTCAGCCCACTACCAGCCCTTTACGTGAAGCAAGATGGGGATTCAAAGAAAGAAATGACGAAGCGAAGCGGGAAACAGTTCAACAATAAAGCACATTTATTCTCGGCACACGGGAAGCACACAAATACAATTCCACCAAATGCACACAAAAAAAAGAAAACACACTTCCATTTACACAAAAAGCAAACATAAAAGTGAAAACACAGTGCAGAGCTAATACCGACTACCGAGCACACGGCAACACTTATACAATTCTACTTCACAGACGGCGCCGACAACACATACCCAAAACCAAGGAAAAGAAATACCCTCAAGAATGAGGCAGGCCTGAGGCCGAGACCGGGTCGGGCCTACCCGTCTGGTGATGAGACGCGGAGCGGCGATGGCCCGCAACCCGCGGGCCTCGTGGACAGTGCCTGGCAGGGGGTGGGAACGGGGCCCCCTTGGTCGCACTATCTCAGCGCGGGGGGAAACAGGAGGGGGTTGCTGATGCTCGGGGTATAGAGGATCTTTATTATCCCTGGTGTGCGTCTCCACCTCGGCCAGGTCGCGCTGCCGGCCTCCCTCGGGCGTGCAGCTCCTGGCACCGACGCGAGCACCCCCTCGTCCGACTCTCGTCAGCTTCTCCAGCCACTGCAGGCTTCGGGCTCCAGTCTTCCACACTCGTCCCCTCCGTTCCGACTCCTCGTTCTCGTTTGCGACCCCCTCTCGTTCTCGTTTGCGACTCTCTCCTGACTGACGAACACCGTCCTTTTATCCCCCCGTAACTTCGCCTTTGACCCCCTCCCTTTGACCTTTCACCTCGCTCCCCATTGGCCCGAGAAAAAGTGGGCGTGAAGGCTTTTTGATCCACAAATTTGCATATATCGATCGTTCTGGAGGCGGGGCCAAATCGCCCCTCGCTCACCGATTGGACGGCAAAAAGTGGGCGTGTGTCGTTTTTGATCCGTTTTTGAAGCAGAAAATCCGTGATTTTGTACACGCTGTTCGACGCGCGTTCTGCATGAGTCCAACACCGGTACCCACAGCGGGGCAAGAACGGTGGCGATGCTACGGTTGCGAGGTGTGACGGGAAGGTCGTGGCGGTTGTGGTGAAGCGGCGTTGTGGTTGGTGGTTGATGTTGTGGTTGTGATCATGGCGGTTGGTCCAAAATAAAGATAGTAAAAGAAAAACGGCTATCCTGAAGAGTCGCAGCTCGCATAAATGACATGTATTCCCACTAGACAACGGGTTTGGGCCTAACTACACATGCACTTACCGAGATACCTCACCTAAGGGACCTGAATGGTGGTTTGCGAATCTGGTAACCACAACACTACCCCCCTTGCCTTTTTGCAGACTCGTCCCGAGTCGGCAAATTTTCGTGTGCCATCATGTGTAGTTTTCCCCTAGTACATTTTACCTACGGATCCCTGAGTGCGACATTCATGGTATTCGTGTCCCCAAAATAAATAACCTAAGGGCTGCGTAACTATCTAAACAAACTCACTCACACGGACGACTTAAATAAAAATGCCGGCGCTAAGACATACATGCCGGGGGCGCACTCATATGTACAGTACATCTTACCTTAACTTACAAATCTTACACTAAACCATGGCCCAGGATCATTGAACTCTGCAAAAGAAAGCAGTTAGCAGGGAGCCAGGCTGCCCGCATGCAGTCTCTGGCTCAAAACAATGCAGGTGACAGGGAACGTGGCTGGCTGCTCACACGCAGTCCAAGGCCTTCCCTTTTGAACTGAACTCAGTGAACCACAACGGTGCTTGGGCTGCACAACGCAGTCTCCGTGCCAGCTCAAGTGGCACACGCAATGAGCACAACGAATGAATGCATGAATGCAAACACGGTGCACGGGCCGCCACTGCAGGCCCGTGTTGTAGCTGCCAACAGGGCAGTTCTCGCAGCTTGCAAACTGTTGCCTTGCGGATCCTGGCGCACATGGAAATGAACAGGGGGGGGCAAAGCAAAATTGAACGGGGCTGGTGAACCTGGGCAGTGGGCATGGCATGGCAAAGGTGAGCAGGCAAACACAGCCCGCAGATGAACTGGCCGGCACAGGCCTTGAAGAAAAACAGCCAGCAGATGAACTGGCCGGTACAGGCCTTGCAGCACAACAACAGCTGCCGATGAAGTTAGCCGGCCTCTGCCTTGCAGCAAAACACGGCCAGCCGATGAAGTTGGCCAGCCTTTGCCGTTCAGTGGAGGTTGGTGGAGGGAGTGCGGTGGTGCTGGCCACTCGGAAGGCGGGCTCGGACCTACCTACCTGTCTCCCTCCCAACCTATCGCCTTTGCCTGTCACTGTACATACCCACTCCCTTAATTTGTGAAAAACCAATTTAGCCCCCACTTATTTTTTTTGTTGTTTTTATTTTTACTTCCCCATTATAAATCGTCCCCTAACCCCCTTTATCGTCCTTGTTCGGCTAACCTATCCTGTCACCTAGCCTACTCCCGACCCCTACGTTCCCTTCCCGGAGGGGAATAAGGGAGAGCTAACGTCCTGTGTCGAGGCCCAACGAAGCCTCAGAATGGCCTCCCCAGAGTTCGGCGATCTATAACCAAAGTGGGTCCAGCGGCCCACAACGACAGCGAGGGGATGGATGGTGCGGAGGGGTACACTTCCTAATCTACCCTATCCATTTAACTGCTAAACTACCCCGGGGCTTTCAACAAGCGCCTCTCGCTTAAACTATTGGTTCTAACAACCCAGATTCCCGTCGCCTGTGTTGGTGTCCTTACAATTTCGGGCCTCGCCCCCCAATTTTCTCTCCGTGTCCTCACACGGTCTCCTGGCTGGGACACGTGGCTCCTTTTGGCAGGCACGACCCTCTGCCGATTCTCCCGCTATGGCACCCCCGGGCACTACACTGCCTCCGAGCCTACCAGCTCCCTAACACCGGGGAGTGCCCCCCCATGGCACCTCCCCTGAAACGCACACGTGGCAGGCCGGCCTCCCGGGCCCCTTTCCGAGGGTCACCCGTGCCCACAACACTGCCCACGCGGCTAATGGCGCCCCGGGCCCCCGCACCAAGCAGGCGCACCCGTGCCCACTACTCTATCCCGGCCCCCCATGGGCCCATGGCCTACCGCGGCCGACTAGCCTGGTGCCCGGGGTACCCACTCAGCGATACTCACCTTTCGCAGCCACGCTCCCAAGCCCGTCAACAGGGCTCCTGCACCTCTCCAAATGGGTCTCGAGCCTACTTTCCCACCAACAACAAAACGACCTCCATTTTTCAATTTGACTAACCCAGCTAACTCACTCTACACTGACCCCGGGGTCCCTTTGGCGGGAGTCACTCCTCCCCCCAATCACTCATCGCACCATGCATTCCCCATTCACTCCATACACACAGACCCGCTGGCCTCACTCACTCACCAAGCACATGCTTCCACCTCATAACTCACCAACAACTCAACACACACACCGCTGAACTCTGCCATCCTTCTATCTGCATCCCCTAACTAACTCGTGCTCCCACGTCGGCCCTTAAACTAGTAGCACGTTCCTTTTAACACTACGTAGCTAAACTACGTCCCCTCTACACATTCACAAGTCTGTCACTGTCTCCAAATCAATCATTTTATTTCCCATTTTCCCATCCTAAATCTGGCTACAATCCCCCTAACTAATCCATTCCACGGACTCCATGAGGACTTACCCCTGCCCCATGAAGTCGGTCTAACTAAACTAACCCTTCCCCCTAACTAGTTTTCATCCTGTGCCCAGGTAAGGGGGTCTTTCACCCCTTGCCTAGGAATCCTTTGCACCCGAAAGTGAGGCTTGTTCTTTTTTTTTTTTTTTTTCTACATGCGCAGCGCCAGCGCGGCAACTCAGAGCTCGCGCACTTTGCACCTGCCCGTGACGTCATGCAGCTGCACGTGTTCCTCGTCCCTCCTTGGACGGGACCATCCGGCAGAGATACCCCTCCTGCCGGATTCCAACCACACGTGCAGCCATGACGTCACCGTGCGCAAAAAAAAACACAAGCCCCACGTCTCGAGGGATTTCCCACGCGAACACATGTGCTCTGCCCGTTGGAGCTGAACACACACGATCGCGTGGAGAACCCGTCCGGTCCAAATCCATTTACCTGCCTAAACTTTGTCCGTCCGCGGGATCGGCAAATCCACCGCGTGCGTTTCCGGACCGGGACTTCACTCTCGCAAGCGAGCACGTGGTGGTCTCGTGCGTTGCACAGCACGAACCGCGTGCTCACTGCTGGGTGAACCCGGCACGGTCCTCGAAACAACTACAGCCGCTACTCGGCTTTCTTTCCTCTGTCGCCGTCTCCGTCTCCATTCCACACACGCATACCTGCGTGTTACGACGCACACAGTCCACTCCATCAAACTCACACCGGGAGACGCGGCTGCGTGCTCCCGCATGCCAACCGACATCTCCCTCACATACCGCTCTCTCACACACACGGTCTCCCTTGCACACAGCGACCTTGCACACGGCCGTTCACTCACGCGTGCGGGGGCACTCACCCGCGGTGCCTCACTCGCACTCCGTGCCTCATCCACACACGGTGCCTCACCCACACACGCGGGGGCACTAACCCGCGGTGCCTCACTCACACTGGCCGTTTCATCCACACACGCGGGGGCACTAACCCGCGGTGCCTCACTCACACTCCGTGCCTCATCCACACACGGCGTGCTGGGAAGCACGTACTCCGGCACCATCGCCACCACACCACTCACACGTGGTGCCTCACTCATACTGGCCGTTTCACTCACACACACGGCCTCACTCACACACGGTGCCCCATCCACACCCGGCGTGCTGGGAAGCACGCACTCTGGCACCATCGCCACCACACCACTCACACGTGGTGCCTCACTCATACTGGCCGTTTCACTCACACACACGGCCTCACTCACACTTTGCACCACACACACAGGGACAACCACACTGGGGATTTGTGTCCCCACAAGGGTCTCCGGGGCCTCTACACCCCCCAAGCTCTCCGTGCACCTGTCCACAGCACTCGTCCCCTCAACCTCGCAAAGCACGACCGAACTCACCTGGTCGTGACTCGCCTCAAGGGGGCATACTCCCTCCCCTCGTTCCTGGAGGAGGCTATCCCGCTGCTCGCACCGGGTCCCAACACGCTCCGCGAACTCAACCTCATCGTCCTCCACTACCTCCGTGTGTGTGTGTGCGTCACTTACCCCGTCTTCATCGTGCAGTCTTCCCTCTATCGTTCCCATCTCCCGTGTCTCTGCCAACTCTTCACCCTTTACCTCCCTTGTCTCAACTATTATTTCTGTTGTCGTCACCTCGTGTCTCGTCTCACACGTTTTGGTCTCCCCATTTAATTTTTCCCTTTCGGTCATCGTCACGACCCTCGCCCAACACGTTCCACGAATTATTTTTTCACCCGCCTCCACCGCGGGCCAGTCAGCCGTTGCACCCCCACCCAGCTCGTTTGCTCCCACACGTGGAGTCGCCATTTTTATCTCCCCGGTCACGGCCTTCATGGCCGCCTGCAGGCTTCGGCCCATGTTCTGCGTCTCACCCCGCAGCTCTTTCATGTTTGTTTCCATTCCGTTCATTTTTGTATCCATCTTTTCGTTTATTTGTTGTGTATTCGCATCCATCGTCGTTTTCACTTCATTCATTTGCTTGTTCATGTCTTTCATTTCGTTTTTCATTTCATTTGTGTTTGCATCCATTTTTTCGATCATTTTCGCATTCATCTTTTCGTTCATTGCCGCCAGCATGGCGCATAGCTGGGCCATGTTGGATGCACTCAGCTGAGCCGTTTCGGCAAGGGTTGGGGAAGGGTCTTGGTGGAGAGGGGGAGGTGTCATACACCGCGGCCGCTGCCGCACCCACCTCGGGCCCTGGGTTCAGTTGGGCGAGTCCGTGTTCCTGCACAATCAACATTTCCTGCTCAGGGATTCCATCCTGGACCATGGACTCTACATTATTACACATATACATTTCTAATACCCCCGGCTCCCGCTCGCCTTGAGACGCCATCTTGCTTCTCGTGAAGGGTTAATTTGCTCGCTCGTAATTTGGAGGGAATCGGGGGTCGCTTCTCTCACCCCTGGACCGATTCCCGTAAATTTAGCCGGAGACAGGAGAGCCCGTTTTCCTGTTCTCCGATACCAGTGCCGCGAGGAGGGCGATGAATTTGTATCGCACGACCTGACACCAGTGTTGCGGTTTTCGCGCCCGCCGGCGTGCGACGGCCACAACACTCGAATCGCGGCACGTCGCCCACCGGACGGACAATCCAGTCGTGACCCTCTCGGACTAACGCCGGGAACCAGTCACGGGTGGACCTTTCGGTCTCACCGCGATCGAGCCAATCAGCCCACGCGTGGGATAGGGTTGCTCGCCAAATTCGAACTACCTAAGTACCCACGCGGAGGGTAGACCGGGCGATCGCACCTCGCCGCAGGTCGACTTCGGACACGGGCCACTTAAGCGACCCGTTCCGTACTATCAGAATAACCGAGCGGTGTTATCGTCGACCTCGACGGTTCGATTAATTATCGGGCGTATTCAGCCCACTACCAACCCTTTACGTGAAGCAAGATGGGGATTCAAAGAAAGAAATGACGAAGCGAAGCGGGAAACAGTTCAACAATAAAGCACATTTATTCTCGGCACACGGGAAGCACACAAATACAATTCCACCAAATGCACACAAAAAAAAGAAAACACACTTCCATTTACACAAAAAGCAAACATAAAAGTGAAAACACAGTGCAGAGCTAATACCGACTACCGAGCACACGGCAACACTTATACAATTCTACTTCACAGACGGCGCCGACAACACATACCCAAAACCAAGGAAAAGAAATACCCTCAAGAATGAGGCAGGCCTGAGGCCGAGACCGGGTCGGGCCTACCCGTCTGGTGATGAGACGCGGGGCGCGGATGGCCCCGCAACCCGCGGGCCTCGTGGACAGTGCCTGGCAGGGGGTGGGAACGGGGGCCCCCTTGGTCGCACTATCTCAGCACGGGGGGGAAACAGGAGGGGGTTGCTGATGCTCGGGGTATAGAGGATCTTTATTATCCCTGGTGTGCGTCTCCACCTCGGCCAGGTCGCGCTGCCGGCCTCCCTCGGGCGTGCAGCTCCTGGCACCGACGCGAGCACCCCCTCGTCCGACTCTCTTCAGCTTCTCCAGCCACTGCAGGCTTTGGGCTCCAGTCTTCCACACTCGTCCCCTCCGTTCCGACTCCTCGTTCTCGTTTGCGACCCCCTCTCGTTCTCGTTTGCGACTCTCTCCTGACTGACGAACACCGTCCTTTTATCCCCCCCGTAACTTCGCCTTTGTCCCCCTCCCTTTGACCTTTCACCTCGCTCCCCATTGGCCCGAGAAAAAGTGGGCGTGAAGGCTTTTTGATCCACAAATTTGCATATATCGATCGTTCTGGAGGCGGGGCCAAATCGCCCCTCGCTCACCGATTGGACGGCAAAAAGTGGGCGTGTGTCGTTTTTGATCCGTTTTTGAAGCAGAAAATCCGTGATTTTGTACACGCTGTTCGACGCGCGTTCTGCATGAGTCCAACACCGGTACCCACAGCGGGGCAAGAACGGTGGCGATGCTACGGTTGCGAGGTGTGACGGGAAGGTACGTGGCGGTTGTGGTGAAGCGGCGTTGTGGTTGGTGGTTGATGTTGTGGTTGTGATCATGGCGGTTGGTCCAAAATAAAGATAGTAAAGAAAAACGGCTATCCTGAAGAGTCGCAGCTCGCATAAATGACATGTATTCCCACTAGACAACGGGTTTGGGCCTAACTACACATGCACTTACCGAGATACCTCACCTAAGGGACCTGAATGGTGGTTTGCGAATCTGGTAACCACAACAATATATATATATATATATATATATATATATATATATATATATATATATATATATATATATATATATGTATATATATATATATATATATATATATATATATATATATATATATATATATATATATATATATATATATGTATGTATCTTCTTCTTCTTCTTTCGGCTGCTCCCTTTAGGGGTCGCCACAGCGGATCATCCGTATGATCCGCATAGTGATTTGGCACATGTTTTACGCCGGATGCCCTTCCTGACGCAACCCTGGTCGCCTCTTATGACACAGGGATGTGGTACACCTATTTTAACCGGGGCATACACCGGCTCAGTGCACTGGTACTCATTTTGCCGACCTCGGAAGGATGACAGGCTGAGTCAACCCCCTGGTGTATTAATTCAGTGGCTCAACGGGGCTTGAACTCAGGACCTTTTGGATCCCAAGCTGCTGCCCTAACCACTGCGCCAACACCAGGCTGTTGTGTGTGTATATATATATATATATATATATATATATATATATATATATATATATATATATATATATATATATATATATATATATATATATATATATATATATATATATATATATATATATATATATATATATATATATATATATATATATATATATATATATATATATATATATATATATATATATATATATATATATATATATATATATATATATATATATATATATATATATATATATATATATATATATATATATATATATATATAGTCGCGGATTCGCGCCCGCCGGCGTGCTGACGGCCACGTAACTCGAATCGCGGCACGTCGCCCACCGGACGGACAATCCAGTCGTGACCCTCTCGGACTAACGCCGGGAACCAGTCACGGGTGGACCTTTCGGTCTCACCGCGATCGAGCCAATCGGCCCCCGCGTGGGATTGGGTTGCTCGCCAAATTCGACCTACCTAAGTACCCACACGGAGGGGAGACCGGGCGATCGCACCTCGCCGCAGGTCGACTTCGGACACGGGCCACTTAAGCGACCCGTTCCGTACTATCGGGATAACCGAGCGGTGTTATTCGTCGGCCTCGACGGTTCGATTAATTATCGGGCGTCTTAGCCCAGGACCAACCCTTTACGTGAAGCAAGATGGGGATTCAATGAAAGAAATGACGAAGCGAAGCGGGAAAACAGTTCAATAATGAGCACATTTATTTCGCGATGAACGGAAAGCACACATATACAATTCCAGCAAAAGCACATGTAAAAGGAAAAGAAACACAATGCAATTTTACACAAAAAGCAAATGTAAAAGCGAAGACACAATGCAGAGCTATCCGACTACCGAGCACACGGCAACACTTATACAATTCTACTTCACAGACGGCGCCGACAACACATACCCAAAACCAAGAAAAAGAACACCCTCAACGATGAGGCGGGCCTGGGGCCGAGACCGGGTCGGGCCTACCCGTCTGATGATGAGGGGCGAAGTGGCGATGGTGCCCCAACTCCGCGGGCCTCGCGGACAGTGTCTGGTAGGGGGTGGGAAAAGGGGCCCCCTTTGTCGCACTATCTCAGCGCGGGGGGAAACAGGAGGGGGTTGCTGATGCTCGGGGGAAGGAGGATTTTTATTCTGTCTCGGGTCCCGCGACGAGCGTCTCCACCTCAACCAGGTCGCGCCGTCGGCCTCCTGCCTTCAGCTCCCGGCACCGACGCGAGCACCCCCTCGTCCGTCTTCGCCGCCGCCACCTCTCCACAGCTCCGCCGACAACTCGTTCCAACGCACAGCTCGTTCCAACGCGCAACTTCCTTCCAGCTCCACCGACGACTCTCTTGAACTCCGAACTCACTCTTTCCAACGCACACCACCTTTCTGTCGAACGCAGCCGCTTATATAAGCCCCGTGGCTTTGCCTTTGACCCCCTGCCTTCGACCTTTCACCTCTCTAACTGGCTCCTCATTGGACCGAGGAAAAGTGGGCGTGAACGCTTTTTGATCCATGAATTTGCATATAGCATCCTCACTCCAACGCCCTGGAGGCGGGGCCAAATCGCCCACGCTCTCCGATAGGACGGAACAAAAGTGGGCGTGAGTCGTTTTTGATCCGTTTTCTGCGGGAAGTCTGTGATGTTTTTGTACACGCTGTTCGGTGCGCGCCCTGCACGAGTCCAGTACCGGTACCCACAAGCGGCGCAAGAACGGTGGCGATGCGACGGTTGCGAGGTGTGACGGTAAAGGTCGTGGCTGTTGTGGTGGGTGGTTGATGTTGTGATGACTGTTGAGACGTGGTTGGTGGTGGTAGAAATGGTGGCTGGTCCAAAATAAAGATAGTAAAAGAAAAACGGCTATCCTGAAGAGTCGCAGCCCGAGTGAATGACATGTATTCCCACTAGACAACGGGTTTGGGCCTAACTACACATATACTTACGGAGATATCTCACCTAAGGGACCTGAATGGTGGTGTGCGAATTCCGTCAACCACAACACTACCCCCTCCCCTTTTTACAGACTCGACCCGAGTCGTCAAATTTTCGTGTGCCATCATGTGTAGTTTTCCCCTAGTACATTTTACCTACGGATCCCTGAGTGCGACATTCATGGTATTCGTGTCCCCAAAATAAATAACCTGAGGGCTGAGTAACTACCTAAACAAACTCACTCACACAGACGACTTAAATAAAATTGCCGGCGCTAAGACATACATGCCGGGGGCGCACTCATATGTACAGTACATCTTAACCTTAACTTACAAATTTTACACTAAACCACGGCCCAGGATCATTGAACTCTGCAAAAAGAAAGCAGTAAGCAGGGAGCCAGGCTGCCCGCATGCAGTCTCTGGCTCAAACAATGCAGGTGACAGGGAACGTGGCCGGCTGCTCACACGCAGTCCAAGGCCTTCCCTTTTGAACTGAACGCAGTGAACCACAACGGTGCTTGGGCTGCACAAACGCAGTCTCCGTGCCAGCTCAAGTGGCACATGCAATGAACACAACGAATGGATGGATGAATGGTTTGAACTGAACGCAGTGAACCACAACGGTGCATGGGCTGCACAAACGCAGTCTCCGTGCCAGCTCAAGTGGCACACGCAATGAACACAACGAATGGATGGATGAACACAAACACGGTGCACGGGCCGCCACTGCAGGCCCGTGTTGTAGCTGCCAACAGGGCAGTTCTTGCAGCTTGCAAACTGTTGCCTTGCGGATCCTGGCGCACATGGAAATGAACAGGGGGGGATGCAAAGCAAAAATTGAACGGGGGCTGGTGAACAGGGGCAGTGGGCATGGCATGGCAAAGGTAGCAGGCAAACACAGCCCGCAGAAGAAGGCCGCTGCAGGCAAACACAGCCGGCAGATGAACTGGCCGGCATAGGCCTTGAAGAAAACAGCCAGCCGGCAGATGAAGTGGGCCGGCACAGGCCTTGCAGCACAACACGGCCAGCCGATGGCACAGGCCTTGCAGCAAAACAACAGCTGCCGATGAAGTTGGCCGGCCTCTGCCTTGAAGCAAAACACGGCCAGCCGATGAAGTTGGCCAGCCTTTGCCGTTCAGTGGAGGTTGGTGGAGGGAGTGCGGTGGTGCTGGCCACTTGGAAGGCGGGCTCGGACCTACATACCTGTCTGTCTCCCTCCCACCTATCGCCTTTGCCTGTCACTGTACATACCCACTCCCTTAATTTGTCAAACCCCAATTTAGCCCCAACTTATTTTTTTCTTTAATTTCCCTTTTTTTTTTTACTTCCCCACTATAAATCGTCCCCTAACCCCCTTTATCGTCTTTGTTCGGCTAACCTATCCTGTCACCTAGCCTACTCCCAACCCCTACGTTCCCTTCCCGGAGGGGAATAAGGGAGAGCTAACGTCCTGTGTCGAGGCCCAACTCAAGCCTCAGAATGGCCTCCCCAGAGTTCGGCGATCTTAACACCAAGTGGGTCCAGCGGCCCACAACGACAGCGAGGGGATGGATGGTGCGGAGGGGTACATCTCCTAATCTACCCTAACCATTTAACTGTTAAACTACCCCGGGGCTTTCAACAAGCGCCTCTCGCTTAAACTATTGGTTCTAACAACCCAGATTCCCGTCGCCTGTGTTGGTGTCCTTACAATTTCGGGCCTCGCCCCCCAATTTTCTCTCCGTGCCCTCACACGGTCTCATGGCTGGGACACGCGGCTCCCCTTGGCAGGCACGACCCTCTGCCGAATCTCCAGCTATGGCACCCCCGGGCACTACACTGCCTCCGAGCCTACCAGCTCCCTAACACCGGGGAATGCCCCCCATGGCACCTCCCCTGAAACGCACACGTGGCAGGCTGGCTTCCCAGGCCCCTTTCCGAGGGTCACCCATGCCCACAACACTGCCCACGCGGCTAATGGCGCCCCGGGCCCCCGCACCAAGCAGGCGCACCCGTGCCCACTACGCTATCCCAGCCCCCCCATGGGCCCTTGGCCTACCACGGCCGACTCGCCTGGTGCCCGGGGTACCCACTCAGCGATACTCACTTTTCGCAGCCACGCTCCCAGCCCGTCAACAGGGCTCCTGCACCCCTCCAAACGGGTTTCGAGCCTACACTCCCACCAACAACAAAACGACCTCCATTTTGTAAATTTGACTAACCCCCTAACTCACTCTACACTGACCCCGGGGTCCCTTGGGCGGGAGTCACTCCTCCCCCCAATCACTCATCGCACCATGCATTCCCCATTCGCTCCACTCACACAGACCCGCTGGCCTCACTCACTCACCATGTACTCACCTCACAACTCTTCAACACACATACCACTGAACTCTGCCATCCTTCTAACTACATTCCCTAACTAACTCGTGCTCCCACGTCGTCCCTTAAACTATAGCACGTTCCCTTTTAACCTACGTAGCTAAACTACGTCCCCTCTACACATCCACAAGTCTGTCCATGTCCTCAAATAATCCCATTTTATTTATTTCCCAACCTAAAGCTCACTAAATCCCTCTCCCTAATCCATTCCACAGACTCCATGAGGACTTACCCCTGCCCCATGAAGTCGGTCTAGCTAAGCTAACCCTTCCCCCTAACTAGTTTCCATCCTGTGCCCAGGGAAGGGGGTCTTCCACCCCTTGCCCAGGAATCCTGTGCACCCGAAAGTGAGGCTTGCTGTTTTTTTTTTTCATGCGCAGCACCAGCGCGGCAACTCGCGCACTTTGCACCTGCCCGTGACGTCATGCAGCTGCACGTGTTCCTCGTCCCTCCTTGGACGGCACCATCCGGCAGGGATACCCCTCCTGCCGGATTCCAACCCCACGTGCAGCCATGGCGTCACCGTGCGCATAAAAAAACCAAGCCCCACGTCTTGAGGGGTTCCCCACGCGAACACATGTGCTTTGCCCGTTGGAGCTTAACACACGATCGCGTGGAGAACCCGTCCGGTCCAAATCCGTAATCCTGCCTAAACTTTGTCCGTCCGCGGGATCGGCAAATCCACCGCGTGCGTTTCCGGACCGGGACTTCACTCTCGCAAGCGAGCACGTGGTGGCCTCGTGCGTTGCACAGCACGGACCTCGTGCTCCCTGCTGGGTGAACCCCGCACGGTTCCCGAAACAACTACAGCCGCTACTCGGCTTTCTTTCCTCACATGTCTCCGTCGTCGCCTCCATTCCACCCACGCACACCTGCGTGTCACGACGCTCACACTCCACTCCATTACATTCACACCGGGAGACGCAGCTGCGTGCTCCCGCATGCCAACCGACATCTCCCTCACATACCGCTCTCTCACACACACGGTCTCCCTTGCATAAACCATACCACTCACACGTGGTGCTCCATTCACTCGCGGCGTGCTGGGAAGCACGTACTCCGGCACCATCGCGACCACACCACTCACACACGGGGTCGCTTCCACACACGGGGACGCACTCACACCTTGCACCACACACACAGGGACAACCACACTGGGGATTCGTGTCCCCACAAGGGTCTCCGGGGCCTCTATACCCCCAAGCTCTCCGTGCACCTGTCCACAGCACTCCTCCCCTCGACCTCGCAAAGCACGACCGAACCCACCTGGTCGTGACTCGCCTCAAGGGGGCATACTCGCTCCCCTCGTTCCTGGAGGAGGCCATCCAGCTGCTCGCACTGGGCCTCCACCCAGTCCGCCAGCTCCCCCTCATGGTCCTCCACTCCCTCTGTGTGTGTGTGTGTGCGTCACTAACCTTGTCCAATTCACCCTCTATCTCCCGTGTCTCTATACATTTTATTCTTTCTGTCGTCTCTTCGTGTCTATTGGTCTCTGCTTCTTTCTGGCGTCTTTCCCTTATCTTTATGTAGGTCAACCTTGCTTTCTCCTTAAGTCGCTCCCGTCCTTCCCTGTTTTTCACTCCTTGCTCTTTCACGATCTCCGCGTACCTCATTCTTGCTTTCCGTCTTAATTGTTCTTTTCTCTCCCTCCAAATTACTTTCACCTCGTCTCTTGTCTCCCGTGTCTCTATACATTTTCTCTCCTTGTTCCTTATTTCTGTCTCTTCCTGGTTCCTTTTTCCTTCCCATCTGAGTCGTTCTTTCTCTCTGAGCCCCATTAGCTGTTCGTTCTCCCTCCGGAGCTCCTCAATCTCCGTTGACTCCAATCTCGCTCTCCGTTTTAGTTGTTCAATTTCACACTCATATAGTTGTTGTTTTCTCTCCCACTGTTCCTCCTGCTCTTTGTTTTCCAATCTCATTGTTTCTTTCAATTGGCTCATTTCCTTCCTGTGTTTCATTCGCTGTTCTCTCACTACTCTTCCTCGTTTCCTCTCCTGTCCTTCCTTCTCCAGTTTCATGGTTTGCTTAATTTGGTTAATCTCCTTTTTGTGTTTCATTTTCTGCTGTCTCATTACTCTTCCTCGTTTCCTCTCCTGTCTTTCCTTGTCCAGTTTCATGGTTTTCTTCATTTGGTTCATCTCCATTTTGTGTTTCATTCGCTGTTCTTTGTCTATCTCCTCGTACTCCAGCCTCAGCTTTTCTTTCAATTGGTCAACCTCAGATTCATGTTCTTTTTGTTTTCTATTCCATTGTTCCTCTCGTTCTTCCCTCTCCAATCTCCTTGTGTCCTTCAATCTCCTGATTTCTCCTTCCTGCTTCATTCCTTGCTCCTTCAACTTCTCCTCGTATTCCAACCTATTTTTTTTCTTTTGTCGTTCAGTTTCAAATTCATACTCTTTCAGTTTTTTATTCCACTGTCTCTCTTGTCCCTCGTTCTGCAATCTCATCGTTTCCTTCAATTGACGGATTTCTTTCTCCTGCCTCATTCCTTGTTCTTTGTATTTCCTATTCCACTGTCTTCCTTGTTCCTCATTCTGCAATCTCGTTATTTCTTTCAGTTGGCTGACTTCCTTCTCCTGTCTGATTCGTTCTTCCATCATTACTCTTTTTTGCATCTCATTCTGCAATCTCGTGGTTTCCTTCAGTTGGCTGATTTCCTTCTCCTGTCTCATTCCTTGTTCTTTCAGTATTCTTTCTTGTTCCTCATTCTTTAATCTGGCCTTCGCTTCCAGCTGTTCGATCTGTACAGTGTGGTTCCTTAACGTTTCATTCTCTGTTGTCGTTCTTTCTTCTCTCACCATCCTCAACTCGTTTTGTAATTCCCTCTCTTTGTTTTGGTGTTTCTGTAACTCAGAAGCTTTCTTTTCCAATTCCTTTCTCATCTCCGCACACTCCGACTTTGCTTTGGCTTCTAATTGTTCAATCTGCTCAGTGTGGTTCCTTAACGTTTCATTCTCTGCTGTCGTTCTTTCTTCTCTCACCATCCTCAACTCGTTTTGCAATTCCCTCTCTTTGTTTTGGTGTTTCTGTAAATCAGAAGCTTTCTTTTCCAATTCCTTTCTCATCTCCACACATTCCGACTTTGCTTTGGCTTCGAATTGTTCAATCTGCTCAGTGTGGTTCCTTAACGTTTCATTCTCTGTTCTCTTCCTTTCCTCTTTTAACATCCTCAGTTCGTCTTGTAATCCTCTTTCTTTGTTTTCGTGTTTCAGTATCTCAGAAGTTTTTGTTTCCAATTCCTTTCTCAATTTGCGTGCTTCTTCACTCATTTCATCTCTTCTTTCCACCGCTTCCCTCCTCAATTCGTCCCTTTTTTTACTGTATTCATTTAGTTTTTTCTGCCATTCCTTTCCCATTCTAATCTCCCCTTCCAGGATTTCTCTTTTAAACTGGCTTGCCCTTACCTCTCGCTTCAGGTCAGGTCAGGTATGGGAGCATGTGCCAGAACAGCGCGTCGCTGCGTCCACTTTCCGCCGGTACTCCAGGGGCCTCCGTCTGGCCATCCCCCAGGCAGATGCCAGGCCCATCCCCATCTCCTTGAGATGATGGTCAACCTGCTGCAACCATGAGGCACGTGGTCGGCCCACTGGCCTCCTCCACTCATGAGACTCCCTCGCTGAGAGAATCTGGTGAGCAGGATCAGTGTCAGGAAAACGAGCCACATGTCCATACAGCCGCAGCTGACGCTCACGGACTATGCAGGTAACAAATCTCATCCGAGTCTCTCTCAGCAACCGCTCGTTGGACACAAAATCCGACCAGCGATAGCCAAGGATTCTCCGAAGAGACCTGGTACCAAAGGAATTAAGTCTCCGTCTCAGATCCTTGGTCAAAGTCCAAGTCTCGCACCCATAGAGCAAGACTGGAAGTACCAAGGACCTGAAGACTCGGACTTTCGTCCTCCCGCACAGGTACCGGCAGCGCCACACCCCATGATCCAGTGAATCCATGACTCCCCAGGCCCGACCCAGACGTCTATTGACCTCCGGCTCACAACCTGCGGAGACATGAATATCACTGCCAAGGTAAGTGAATCTATCCACGACCTCAACATCCTCACCACAAACAGACACAGACAGGACAGCAGCATCCAAGATGTCACCGAAAGCCTGGATCTTTGTTTTGACCCAAGAAATCCGTAATCCCAACGGCTCCGACTCCTCATTCAGCACCTCGAGGGCCCCCAAGAGGATGTCTAAAGTCTCCGCAAAGATGACTGCATCATCTGCAAAATCAAGGTCCGAGATCTTGACATTTGCCAAACGATGCACCGCAACTTGATCTCTCCGCCATCCTCCCAAAAATCCAGTCCATACAAGTGCTGAAAAGTGTGGGGGCCAGTACACACCCTGCCGAACTCCAGTAACAACTGGAAATAAGTCAGAGATGGTACCACCACACTTCACAGCACTCTCAGTACCAGAGTAGAGTTCAGACATCAGATCGATCAGTTTTGGTGGCACCCCACGAAGACCAAGAATCCTCCAGAGGACATCCCGATTCACTGAATCGAACGCTTTACAGAGATCAACATAGGCTGCAAGCAGCCCCTGCCGAAACTCTCGTCTGCGTTCGGTGAGGACACGAAGTGCAAGGATACGGTCAATCGTTGACCTCTTTGGTGTAAAGCCTGACTGCTCTGGACGCTGGTGCTCAAGCAGATGGTGGCGAACCCTATCAAGAATTATCCGAGCAAAGACCTTGCCCGGCACTGAGAGCAGCGTCACCCCTCGGTAGTTGTTGCAGTCTTGGCGATCACCCTTCCCTTTCCAGAGAGGGACAACAAGGCCCCTCTTCCAGTCAGTTGGGATGATGCCTGTGTTCCAGGCAGAGCACAAAACTGCATGCAACGACGCGAGTGCAGCATTTCCACCAGCCTTGAGAAGTTCGGCATGGATGCCACAGATCCCTGGAGCTTTGCCCCGTTTCAACTGGTTCACCGCAGCCCGTGTTTCCACAAGCGATGGTGGACCACAGTTGATTCGAGGGTCAGCAACAGGGATTGTAACACCCTTGACGTCCAACTCGACAGCTGGGGGATCAGCCTGGTACAACCGCTCAAAGTAACCAGCCCAGCGGGCCTTCACTTCAGACTCCTCTGTCAAGAGCCTACCACTCTCTGCTCGAACTGCAGTGCTCCGAGGGATGGGCTTGGATGAACGTAATGCGCGAATTCCCCTGTAAGCGGGACGAGAATCACCTGTCCACAGGTGATGCTCTACCCCCTCACAGATTCCTCGCACATAGGCCTCCTTGTCCACCCTCAGTGCACGTACAGTTTTACGCCTCAGCTCCCTGAACAGCTCAGCTCTGCCATTCAGCCTGGCCCTGCGACTCTGGTCAATGGTATCCAGTGTCCCTTGAGAGACAAAATTCTTCTTTGCCCTGCGGTGAACTCCAAGGCATCCACCGGCAACATCAAGGACGGTGGTCTTGAAGGTGCTCCACAACTCTTCAGGACCCCCCAAAGCACCCAGACCCCCCAAGTGTCCACTCAGCCTGTTCGCAAACTCCTCAGCTACTCTCTCATCCCTGAGCTTGGCAACATCCAGCCTAGGCTGGGATGGTACCATTCTCCAGGATTTAAGGTGCAGCTTTAGAGTTGCTACAACAAGCCTGTGGTCAGTATTGAGGAACTGAGCACTCCGGTAGACCCTGCAGTTCTGGATCATCCTCCAACGACCGTCAATGAGGACATGGTCAATCTCCTTTGCCACACCGCCAGCGTTGGAATACCAAGTCCAGCGATGAGCTTGCGGGCGCTGAAACCATGAACCAGCCACCCTAAGTCCATGACTTCTTGCAAAGTCAAGGAACTTAGTGCTATTCTGGTTCATAGTTCCTGACCCATGGGGACCAACACACACCTCATAACCATCCCTATCAGTTCCAGTCGATGCATTGAAATCCCCCAAGACTAGAAGTGTATCTCGTCTGGGGCACTGATCAACCACAGACTCGAGTGTGGCGTAGAATGCGTCCTTCACGGTAAGATCACTCGCCTCAGTCGGAGCATAAATAGAGACCAGGGAAATGACACCTAAGGAGTGACGAATCCTTAATCTCATAATACGCTCGTTGACCGGTGTTACCTCAATTATCATTGGGGTCAGCTTATTGGACACAGCTACAGCAACTCCTTGGGTATGGTAACCATCAGAGCGACCAGACCAATAGTAGGTGTAACCACCCACCATTATCTCGCCGCAATCCGGTCTCCGAACCTCAGAGAGAGCTGCAATCCCGATGTCCAAACGCTTGAGCTCAGATGATAACAGAGACAGGTGATCATCCTCTCTTAGGGATAGGACATTCCAGGCACCCACCCGAAGGGACCGCCTCAGGTTAACCCAAGGAGACCGCCGTCTGGTGGACGACACCTCAGCACCACTCCGACACACTCTCCCGCAACCTGACCCAGGGATGTTACCCCGTGGTCTTCCTCCTATCAAAGAATGGGGGTCCCGAAGGCTTTGCCCCAATCCCATCATCCGGTGAGCTGCCCTGCGAAGGGAAGCTGCACAGGAGGTACTCCCACGGAGTGGGTTTTCAGATTTTTTTGCGTTTTTGCGTTTTGCGGAATGAAGCGTTTTACGGTGGCTGGAGTGCAAATCCTGCCACCAACCTCCTAATAAGAAGTAACCCAACTGCAGGAGGACGTCCGCAGACACAGTTGGGCACTAGATATGGATGGCCGTTGGCTCACAAGGAGCTCCTCCGCCCTTTGACAGGTTTTGTTTTTAATCCTGCTGGGTGTCCATATCCAAACACCCTCCTCACCAGAAAACCTGGTGGGGGAGACGGTTTAGTCGCCGACAACCCGACCATGGAACAGGTTAGTACAGGTTTACATGGTACCTGTAGCAGGTCACAGATCGAACCTGACCTGACACAAATGCGATCGAATCTCGCTTCAGTAGTTCCAATTCCCCATCTTGTTTGCGTTTTTCCTTTTCGAGCTTTGTTTTCCTTTCTCCTTCCTCCCTCAATTCTCCCTGCAGTTCTTCGAACTGTTCTGACTTTTCCAGCAATTCCTCCGCCCTTTCCTCGAGCTGTCTCTCTCCTCTTTTTATCTTCCATTCTAGGCTTTCTCTTTCCTGATTGCCTGTTCTTATCTCTTCCTTCAATTGTTCCAACTCCCCATCGTGTTCACATTTTTTCTCCTCCAACTGTATTTCCCTCACTCTCTCCTCCAGTTCTTTGAACCGCCTTGCTTGCTCCAATAATTTTTCCATTAATTGTTTTACTTCCAAGTCGTGCTCCTTTTGTTTCTTTTCGAGCTCGGTTTTCCATTCTTCCTCCCATTGTTTCCTTTCCTGGGAGATACCAATCTGCTGTTCCTCTATTCTTTTGTTCAGTTTGCTCTTCGCATATTCCAACTGACGGGTATAAAACACTACCAAATTCTTTTTCCCACGTAATTTGTCGACTCTATTGGCCAAGTCATGTTTTTGCCACCGAATTCGTTCCAGTAAATCGTCCAATCGCTGTGTCCCCCCGTACACGTAATTTTTCTGAAGCGCGTCTGCGTACCGTTGTGACTCGTCCACTCCACGTTGCACCTCCTCGATATATTCTTCATAACGCTTCACCTTTTCCAAGACATCCCCCAATTGTGCCTGAAGCCTGCCAATGCTCGCATAGTCATCCTGCCACGCCTGCCATGGCACATGCCGTGACCACGTGCCTTGAACCGGTGACTGGGAGCTCACGCCTCGTGCTGTGCCATTAATATCAGCCCGCTCCGTGCTGCCATTGTGCGACTCCGTTTGCCGGCAAAGTTCGTGCTCAAGCCGCTCCCACTGACCACAGTTAGTGGTGGGGTTATAATTATAAAAAGAACCGACCTGGGCCATGGATCCTACATGACGACACATACCTAATACCCCCGGCTCCCGCTCGCCTTGAGACGCCATCTTATTTCTCGTAAAGGGTTAATTTAGCTCGCTCGTAATTTGGA
>NW_028222396.1:20000-35000 GCF_056783735.1 Eptatretus burgeri
TCTTTTGAAGGAAGTTGTGTTTCTTTAAATCTCATAAATGAATCCATATAATCATAAGGATAAATTCCCTTACTTGTAAGAATTTTCTCTTTACTTTGAATTTCATTCCTTGTTTGAATTTCCTCTCTCGTAAGAATTCCTTCTTTAATCAGAATTTCATCTTTAATCTGAATTTCCTCTTTAGTTCGAATTTTCTTTATAATTAGAATTTCATCTTCAGTTAGAATTTCTTCATTAATTAGAGTTTCCTCTTTACTTTGAATTCTCTCTTTAATCTGAATTTCCTCTTTAGTGAGAATTTCCTCTTTTGGAAAGAATGAATTAAGATTTGGAAAAGAGTCCGTGGAGCTTAGATTTGATGCGAGGTAGGCTAGTGGTGTTCCCATAAACTTGTAAGAATCTAAAACCTAATACGAGTTAAAGGTTTTGTGAATATCATTTTTGAAAATGAAATATACTTTTGACTTGTGTTTGTTATAGCAGAAATATTCCCTGGTGTTTTTGAAAGTTCATTTATAAATAGATGTGTATCATAGTTGGCGCTGTTGTGAAGAAAGACTGGAATAAAAGAAGGTAATTTATAATTAAGATTACAACAGGAATGAGCGGGACCTCTATATTTACCAGTAAGATGACAATGGTCTCTAACTTTAGACTCCTTAATTTCCCCTCACAAATATGACAGATATTGTTCATTCTAAATTCTAATTTTTCTTCTTTGGTTAATTTCATCGGTTCATTTGTTTCTTTCATTAATTTAGTGAGTCTTATACAATCCTTTTCTAATCGTTTTACAAACTCTTGTGAAGCATTTTTTCCACGATAATGTTCAAGTTTGTTATACTTTTCTCCAACAGATGATTTGATATAATAACAGAAACCACAAGGAATATGTTTTTGATATTTATTTGTATATGGTTCTTTTGGATTAGGAGAAGCAGTATTTATCTTTTTAAGGATACATTCAAAATCAGCGTATATCACAAATGGGTGCATGATAGATTTATTATAATCTTCAAAATAAATCTTTTTCACCAGGTTTAGGCATTGTAATTACAGCTGATTTATGATTACTACAATATTTTGAATGTTGTTCTAATCGTTCTTTTGTATGAAATGAATTAAGACATCGCTTACAAGGATATATTTTGTTTGCTGTTCTGAATACCTGAGAAGAGATTAATCTTGATAAATTATTGATGTATGTGTAATGTGAATTCTTTCCAACACTAAAATATAAAAGGTCAATGTGTGTTTCTTCATTTTTATAGTTGTTTGAAATTTTTAATATTTGAACTTTGTTTGTATCCGTTAATCCATATACATTAATAGAAAGATTATTCTTTTTCTCAAATTTAGGAATATCTGTTAATGGCATTGGGAATTTAAAATCTTTAATGTCCAAGGTATTCTCATATTTCATATATTGTTTTACTCTTTCTGAATTACATTTTGGTGGATGTAAGTGAGCAAGAACAGACCAGAGAAAACATTTATTATCATTGTTCTTAATATTAACAACTGCCTTCTTTAGTTTTATTTCTTTTGGTAATTCAATATAAGAAGAAGCTTTAAGAGGGTTTGATTTTAGAATGTGTATATCTAAAAAGATGATTTTTTTAATATTGAATCCACTTCCTACCACTGTATTATCAACATCCTCCTCTTGTCTTGATAGTTCTTCATAAACCCCACTATTCAAAAAATCTTGAAATGATGTTATAAAATGAAGATCTGTTCTCATATAAGGAGTTTGTTCTTCATCTTGTCTTTTCATATTCATTTTCACTCCCATATAAAACTTTAAAGTTTTTATTTCTTTTAATGTCTTTTTAATAAATTTTTCAACATCGGGTTTCACTATTTCAATTGATTCAGCTATTGATGATGGACCGGTCTCTCCAAATTGAAAAATCCTTATTTTTATATGCCCTTTAAATGCCTCATCAGTGTTTTTAATATAATAGTCTCCCTTTACTTTAAACTCATTTTTCTTGTGTTTTTGTGATTGAAGATGTTGATTATAACTACTCTTCAAAACATCCTTTGAACAGATATCACAATGTTTTCTTTCCAACTCAAGAGGAGATATTTGATGAAATAGATTAAATGTGTGTTTGTTGGTTCGGAGGTGTTTTCTATAATGTTTATATTCGTGATTACAAACATCGCAGTACGTTGTATTCACCATATTTATAGAATAAAACTTTGCTTAAACTAAAATTTTCTTGATGAAAATTTCTGTTTAATTTATAGGTGAATCTGTGCTTAAAAACATTTTATCCTCCAACTTTTTCACTTAATAAATACAATGTTTCAAGACACAAAAGACAAGTTTCAATCAATCTCTTCATCTGTTAAAGATACTGAGAAATATGTCAAGGATGTAAAATTGAACAAAGATAAATATAACAACTATTGGATAAAAACTATTATGGTAAATAATATGAGTTCTTCAATTTCCTTCAGTGGAAGGGCTTTTAGTATACCTGGTAGAACATCAATTAAAGTATCTCTAACAAAAGTTTCTCCTCTCCTTCTAGTAATATATTCAAAACTAGAAAAAGCAATGAAACAAGAAAAAGTATCAAAGAACAAAAACCTTATGGATGAAGCTTTAGAAAGAAAAGATAAGACCATCTGTAATATGCAAGGAGAAATTTGTATTTTTTTCAACAACCCTAAAGATGTAAATCTTGATGAAATAAAGGATGTTAATATATCAGGTGAAATGACATTTCGTTCAATAGTAGTTAACGATAATTTTAAAATTACCTTTAATATAAAAAATGTTGTCGTTGAATCTGATAATGAAAAATAATATCGATATCGATGGTAATATACAACTGAAAGTATAGATGAATTTCAGTTTAAGTAAAGTTTTACTTTATAAATATGCTAGACTTTCCTGATTCTCCATATGACAAATTTGAGAATTGTCCTGCGGTGAAAGACAGGGATTAAACACAGAGTCAAAAGCCTATAAACAATGTATATTCTGTGATTATCTTCTAATTAATGATAATAAAAATATAAAAAGGAAAATAATTCTTTTAGATTTACACCAAAAATGAATTACTTTACAAGATTGATTAGAGAAATGAATGTAAAGTATGAGGATGATAACACACCTTTCCTTACAAGGGAAGAAACTGAACGTATAAGAGAAATGTTCAAAGGATTGTTGTTGTATATTATTCATGGATGTAATTTTCAGGGAAATATCAACACAAGATATTGTATAAATAAAATAATGGATTATCTTGAAATTAAACCTGAACTTAGGATAAAATATAGAGTTTCTAAAAAAGCCAATAATAAATTAAATAACCTGTTTTTCAAATATATAAATGAATGATTTTTTACCTATTTGGGAAAATAAGATAAAATTTAACAACCATAAAAATCTCCCAAATTCATTAAGATGTCTCATAGTTGGTTCAAGTGGATGTGGAAAACCTGCTTACTTTTAAAAATGCTCCTCACTCCCAACTTTTTAGATTATGATAATTTAATAATTTTCACAAAGTCGAAGTTTTCAACCAGAGTATCAACTACTCTCACAAGGTTTTAATGCTGGTCTTCAAAAAGAAGATATAATAGGTTTATTTAAACGTCAAAAAACCTAAATGATTATAACATTGAAGATATAATTCAACTATTTTGTGATACACAGAGATGTAAAAAGAAATCAAATCTTATAACTTGTATTCTTAGTGATAATAATGGATGATATACCGTCTCCCAAGATTTGGATAAATCAAAAAGAACCTCGTTATCTTTGATGATTGTGTTAATGAGAGAAACCAAACGGTAATGGACAGCTACTACACAAGAGGGAGACATTCTTCTTGTAATTGTATTTATCTTAGTCAATCGTACTTTCAACTTCCTCGCTGCTCCATCAGAAACAATGCTAATACTTTTATTTTATTCAAGTTAAATTCAATAGATATCAATAATTTTTGGAGAGATAATTGTTCTACATTATGTAGTAAAAAGAAATTTGAGGATTATATGAAGCACACGACTGAAAAATATAAATATATTGTTGTGAAACAAGATGAGATATTAAGGGATATATTTTTTGTTTTATAAACAATTACATATATAAATGACAACTATTATTATAAATCTTGTGGGTAAATCTGCTTCTGGAAAAAACTTTCATAAATCAAGGTTCTTGTGTAGTACAAATGAGAATATTGTAAATTTACTTAAAAACACCCCGTGATACGCATTGTATCAACAACAACTAGAGCAATAAGACCTGGAGAAGTAAAAGGTGAAGATTATCACTATATTTCAGTGGAGGAACATATGCGATTGAGGAATGAAGGACAAATATTTGAGGAGGTTTCTCTTGGTACAACAAAATATTCACATTGTAAGAGTGAGTTAAAGAAACTAAAATCTGGTGGTGTTGGGATATTAGAAACTAATCCAGAAGGAACGAGACAAATTATTAAATATCTGAGCGGAGTGAAGATTTTATCATTCGGTTTTGATGTTGATGAAGAAACTCAACACAAACGTATGAAAAGCAGAGATGCAAGGATTAGTGAAGAAGAAATTACAACTCGCATTAATGTTAATAAAGAATTTGATGAAATATTTAAAGAAAAGGATTTATTTGAACACATCTACTTGAATGATGAAGAAAAGGAAAATTTCCCTGTTGATCTTTACAATTCATTAAATGATATTTTACAATAAATAAATGGATACAAAAGAAAGAGCAAGAAGATTTAAGGAACATCAAGAGTTGGTTTCAAAAGTTGTAAAACAACAGGAAGACATAAAGAAGAAACGCAGACAGAAACTAACGGGCGAAGAAGCATTTGAAAAAACAAGAGAAATTTTTTAAACCACTTTTAAAAACTTCCCAAGAAAAAATGAAAGATGTTTCCACAGTTCCCACAGTAGAATATACTCCTAGAAAGCTTCAAATGTTAAAAGATTTCAGTCAAATGACGGAGGAAGAATTAGAGCATTTAGGAGAATTAGAATATGATGATGAAGGTTTATTTCAACAACTGGAAGAGATTAATCAACCCCTGATTATATTGTGAATGCTGTTCAAAACAATGAATATTCAGCGGATTCAAAAACCAAAGCAGGACTCATTCCAACAGAACAACCAGCAATATTTCATCTTGTTCAAGAAAAGGTATTGATATTTAATGATGAATTAAGGTTCTTAAGTTCTGCTCAACCCCCTGTTAAACTAACTCCGAGATTAATGTTTCTTCTCACAAAAGATGGAAGACAAGGTTCAACTGTGAGGGATGAATCAAAGTATATTGATAAACCATTGGATATGGAAAATAATGATGATAGAGTATATATTGATTTGCTGAACACTCTAAATTATAAGGTTATTCTTTCTGGTAAAAGTAGGAAGAATGAGAAGGAGAAACACATTATTCAGGCTTTAAGTATCCTTGGTTCAGGTATTAGTTTTCTTCCAAATGACCCATCGCAATTAGTTAATAGACTGTTATTGTTGTTCGGCAGTAAGAAGGCTGGAAATAACAATTGTTTTAATGAAGCATCAGCCATTTTAGACCAGTTGATGAACATGAAAATAATTAATAAATCTCAATATAAAGACATTTTATCTCATATTAAATAAGATGAGAAGCACAATCCTGAGTTTTAATTTCACAACAAGCGACCACACATCTTCATTCCCATACCCACTACAACTTGACACAACAAAAGAATATGAGGCATCTTTATTGTCCATGGAGACTTATAATACCTTATTTAATATAACCGAGAAAAATGACAAGTTTAGTTATAATCCGGGAAGTGGATACAAAACGATAACAGTCTCACTGAGCATACGAGATTTCTCAAATATCTTCCGAAATTGCTCGCCTTATGAAAGAACAGGGTGATGAACCAAAAAATATTGTTATAAACATTCAAAAACATACTTCAAAATCAACGATTAAAGTTAAAAATAACTACAAGGTTGATTTCACAATTGATAATTCATTTAGAGAGTTATTAGGTTTCTCCTCAAAAAGATTGAAACTAATGGGACGTTTTACAGTGATAATGTCATTCAAATATCCTCAGGAATAAATTCGGTGTTAATTCACTGTGATTTGATTGATGGTGCTTATAATGATGGATTAAAAACAAATACAATATTTTCATTCAGCGCATACTCAACCCCAATTGGTTATAAATTCAATATGGAGCCTAAAAATTTGGTTTATCTACCTGTGTCAGGAAAACCATACACAGAGTAAATTTTAGGATAACCGACCAAGATAATCGTGGTGATCTCTTTTAATGGAGAAGTTATATCCATCAGAATTCACCTACGTGAAGTTTTTCAATAAATAAATACGATGGTTATTGTGAGGAAGCACGAGTTGGGAAAATATAAAATAATTACAGGGGATGGGATGTTCCTTTCCCGTACTACAACGGTGAAGGTATGTATCTTGGTAGAGGATACTATAAACCTAAGAGACAAAGGGGTGTTGGACATCAATTTAGAGGAGATGGGATAATTGATACTCTCATGGGTATTGGTTCAACTATTCTTAAACATAAAGACCTAATTGGTTCAACTGCTTCTGCTGTGGGAAATGTAGCAGGTGCTGTAAAGAGTATAAAAGATGCTCAGAAAGAATCTCATAAATTACAAGCAATAAAAGAAATTAAGAAAGGTAAAACTCAGTTGTCCCCCCAAGAACGACAGAAAATAATTCAAATACTTGGATCAGGGTTTCAAAAGTTTTAACATCTTTTTTCCTAAATAAATACAAGTATGGAAGCAATTGATAGTATCTATGATTTGGATGATACTATTATTATCTCAAACTCCACTAAAAAGAAGATTACTTCAAGGTAAATGCAATAACTGGAACAGACTGGAATACAAATGGTACAAAAAGTTTTGAAATAAATAATCAACAAACCTATTTGAATCTCTCCGAAAGTTTCTTGTTGTGTAAATTTAAATTCACTAAGGTTGGGAATAACACAAACGCTACACTTGTAAATGATTTCTTCTGGAAAATGTTTGATAGTGTGCGATTGTATATTGGAACACAAGAAGTTGAAGCGGTTGATTATGTCTCTGCTGTATCTGAAATGATGAAATTTACACTCTATACATTCAGTGATAGAATGGGAAAGGGGTCTGTCGAAGGTTTTATTCCTGATATGTCAACGGGAACAAACACAGACCCTGGATATATTCAAAGGAAAGGAATGTATAATGATGATACAAAAGCAGAAAATAGTTTTACTGTGGCAGTTCCTCTTAAAGGTATATTTGGATTTTGTGATTATGATAAAGTTCTGTATGGTCTTAAAATTAGATTTCAACTACAAAGGAATGATAATGAAAATAGATTGCTTTTTGGTGTTGGTAATGCTTTTGGTGATCAGAATAAATTTGTAATTGAGGAGATGAGTTGGTATATCAGTGAATATACTCCTAATCTTAAAACAGAAGAGATGTTGAATCGAAGACTTAACTCAAAGAAACCACTCAGTGTATCATACCTCAAAAGAAGATGTCAACACGTTAAACTCAATCAAACTACTTACACGTGGAATTTGGGTGTTCTGGAAGGAAAGCCACGATATCTGTGGATGATTTTTAAAAAGCCAGATGGTGATACTGCGACTGATAAGAATAATGCATTGAGTGATAATGCTAAGGTGAAACAACTTCGCTGCTTTCTCTAGATGGAACATTTTATCCACGAGATAGATTGGAAATTAATTGGGAAAAATGATTTTGCTGAAGCATACAAGTCTTACCAAAAGGTGTGTGAAAGCAATGGAAATAAAGAACCTATTCTGGATATGACAGCCTCTAAAAGTTTGTATACAATCTATACGCTTGACCTGAGCGCTCAAAAAGAAACTATAAAGTCTAATCGAGTGGATACTTCCCTATACATTGAAAGAGGAGAGAGTGAAGAAGTTGATACATATTGTTTGCTTTTGGAAGAAACAGAATTGCAGATTAATACAGATAATGGTGTGATGATTAGTCTCACATAATTTTTTGTTAAATAAATGAGTGGCAAAGTACCAACTGGGGTATATGTTAATCAAATCAATCTTCATAAACTATCATCTTGTGTTCAAAATCAAAAGCCTTGTACGATTAACGTTAATACAATTCAGAGAAAAGGAGCAGTAAGAATTGATGTTTTGCTCACAAGAGAACAGGTTAAAATCTTGAATGACACTGGCTCACTTAAAATTAAAATGACAAAACCAATGTTGAAAAAATATTCAATAAGAGAGACGAGTGGAGGATTTCTCCCATTTCTAATTCCTTTATTTGCTGGTTTAAGTGCGGTTGGAGCATTGACGGGTGGTATTTCAACAGCGGTCAAAACTGCCAACGAAAGGAAGGCTCAACTCCAGGCTCAAAAAGAATTGGAAAGACATAACAAAGAGTTGGAGAAACAAATTAGTGGAAGTGGTGTAATTGTAGATTTTGCTGAAAAACTTGAAGGTCTGCCTGATAAAGCGAGATTGTTAGTTGGAGATATGCTTTCTTCTATAGCACAAGCAGGTGTAAAATTAACGAAAAGAGGTAATGGATTATATCTTTCTAATAAATAAATGAGCATTGATGAGTGGTTGAAAGAATTTGGAAAGAATACAACATCAAATTTACAACTTGCCAAATATTGTAAGAAATTAAAAATTCATAATGTGGTTATTTGTATGAGAGATGAATTAACAAATGTGTCGAAACATACAAAGAATATTATTATGAACTTAGAAGATAATGATGGGAACGGTTCTCATTGGGTTTGTATTTTTAATAGTCAAGACAAATATTATTTTGATAGTTTTGGTCTTCCACCACCTGTTGAAGTCATAAAATTCTTACAGAATGGTGTTTATCAAACATTTCAAGTCCAAGAATTAAATTCCAAGTGTTGTGGTCAATTATGTCTATATGTGTTATTTCAACTCAACAAAAATAAAAAATTTTATGATATTATTTTTAATCTAATATAAATGACTTATGTTGGTAAAGATGGTTCTATCTTTGGTGTATCTCAAGAACTGGATATTGATTTATCAAATTATTACACAAAGGCACAGGCTGAACGACATAAATATAATATAAACAAAAATATTAACATGAAAAATGCTTATAAATTTAAAAATTATCCAAGCCCGACTGACGCGAATGACTTGGTGAGATTAAGCGATTTATCACAATATATATACTTAAATAAAACGGCTGTGTATTCTAAAGATACAGAAGTGTTGATATTATCTCCAGGTCATACAGAATTCACAGTTCGAATTAAAATAAATTTTTATAAAGAAGGGCGTATCGTTTGTATGAGAATAGAACAATGGGGGTATGATATGAATGATTTAGGGTATAATTGGTCATTTAAAATTAACCTCGAAGACCTGGAACAATTAAATCAGTCTCGTAAGGAAGAATATTATCCACTTGGTATCGAGAATGAGTTTTGTGGAGCCACGATTAGTAAACAACAAATAAAAGAATTTAATAAGGGTAAATATAATAATGGTTTTGCCCTTGTTTATCTCATGAAAACAGAAAAAACAGGATTATATATAATAAGTAAGGAAATACAAAATGATTTAACTATGGGAAGATGGGGAGGTGTTTCGTGCCATAATATTATTCTAACATATATTTCTAATACATAAATGACAGCAAGAAGGCTTCAAGAAAATTATCATTTCTGTGTTCAAGCATACCTTCAAGAAAAGGGTATTCGGTATTTTAATAAATATGTTCTACAACATAAGAATGAGGTATTTTCAATAAAAGATTGGCATTATGCTGATGTTGATAAACCAACAACTTTAGATTTAATTAGAATGTTAAATAATGAAAAAATTATAAGGTTAAGAAAAGGTAAGGCTCTTTAGAAATTCAAAAGAAATTTTATTGGTATCCTGTTGTAAAAAATTATTTTGGATACAGGAATAACAAGAAATCCTGATGAATATATGTATAATATTCTATGGGGTGTAAACGATTCAAGTATAGTAAGGGATGAGGAAGGAGTTGAAGAAGAGAGGGAAGAGGAGGAAAAGGAGGAGGAGGAGAGAGAGAAGGAGGAAAGAGAGAAGAGAGAGAGGGAGGAAAGAGAGAGAATGAATAAATATCAAAATATAGAAACCAGTAAGCAACAAAAAAGAATAGAGGTATTAAAGAAATTAACTTATCTCACCAGGGAGGAATACAAAGAATTAAAAAGTCTATTTGCAATACTTTCGACAAGACTATCGACATCGAGAAGACATGTATTTTAATTCAAGTTTTTTCTTAAATAAATGGAGGAGAGAGTGAAGGCATTTCTAAGGATTCTTTATGTTTTAAAAATTAAGATTCAAATGTGCATGTTGGAAACTAAAAAGGTTTTTGCACTCTGCAGAAATTTTTCTCATAAATAAATGAGTTATTGTCTCAAATGTAAAAAGAAAACTAATACTAAAAATATTTCATATATTAAAAGTAAAAATAACAGGGTTATACAAAAAGGTATATGTTCGGTGTGTGGTTCAAAAAAAATCAATTTATCTCCAAACACAAACTCGGAGGAGATATACAAAAGTTTTTATCAGGAAGTAAATTTACAACTACTGGAATACCAGGGGAATTACATCTTCCAGGGTATTCTTTCTGTGGTCCAGGCACAAACTTGGATAAAAGATTAGATGAGGCAGACAATCCTAAATCCTGGAGTAAACCAATCAATAGAGTTGATGAAGTGTGCATGAGACACGATATTGATTATGGGAATACCACAACGTTGGAAGAAAAGCATGAAGCCGATAGAGAAATGTTATATAATTTGTCTCTGATACAAAAATCCAACCTTGAGAGAAAAAGTTGATAGGTTCATCGTGAAGAAGATGATTAGTGCTAAATTGAAACTTGGACTTGGAAATTCAAAAACTTTTTGTCTCTAATGATGCCATTAAGACTGAAGAGCAATTAGCTGATGAATTACATAAACCAATATTCACAAAGTTTCAGAGAAGGAAAGTTTATTCCAAGGAAGTTGATTATATCTGGTCTGCTGATTTGATTGAACTCAATAATGATAAGGGGTACAAGTAGGCTTTAACCGTTATTGATTTGAGGAGTAGATATGCGTGGGTTGTCCCTTTAAAAACAAAACAGGTAATACTCTTATGTTAGCTTTTCAACAGATATTTAATAAAAGTAAGAGAAAACCTAAGAAATTGTGGACTGATGAGGGTAGAGAGTTTTATAACAAGACATTTATGAATTTTCTAAAAATAACAGTATTACATTATACAGTACCTTTAATGAAGGGAAGGCAGTTGTTGTTGAACGTTTTAATCGTACCTTAAAAGAGAGACTATATAAAAAATTCACACAACTCGGTTCACAACAATGGTTATCTTTTATTCAGGATATTGTGGATAAGTATAATGACACGATTCACACGTCAACGAATATGAAGCCATCAGAAACATTTACAAAATTAAAATATGAAAAAGAGATTAATGTCAGAAAACCTAAGTTCAAAGTTGGTGATATCGTAAGAATATATAGGTGGAAATCTCATTTTGAAAAGGGTTTTACTGAACGATGGACGAAAGAACTTTTTAAAATTGTTGATGTAATAGATACAGTTCCTTGGACTTATAAAATATATGATTTGGAAGGGGAAGAGATTTTAGGTTCATTTTATTCACAGGAATTACAAAAGACAAAACTAAGCAGATAATACACCTTTGTGGACACTAGAGGGACAAGTCCGAGGTGTATAACAGTATATAATGTGTGTCAAGGGGGACGTTCTTAGATCTGTGAACCCCAAACACAGAATCCTCAACTGAATAGTCAAGGCTTAACTTTTGTTTGTGTGTGTGTGTGCAATGGGAGCAATAGGTTGGCGCTTCACTCCCTCCTACTATACACCGTTGTGGACACTCGAGGGCCAAGTCCGAGGTGTATAACAGTATATAATGTGTGTCAAGGGGGACGTTCTTAGATCTGTGAACCCCAAACACAGAATCCTCAACTGAATAGTCAAGGCTTAACTTTTGTTTGTTGATGTGTATGTGTGTGTGTGTCCCAACCCTCACATTCAAAATCTCAACCCCAACCCTCACATTCAAAATCTCAACCCCAACTCAATCCTCGCCCAACACAATGTCTTTTTCAAAATGAGATTTCCACCTATATATATATATATTTTTACGTTTTTTTTTTTTCTTCTTCCAATTCTGTCTTTTAAGGCTTTCTTCTTCCAATTCTGTCTTTAAGGCTTTCAGGTTTGATGACGTAGAAAGGGGGAGTAAGCCTGCACTTTCTTCCCAGAACTTTCTTGATCTTGCTCCCATCAAGCACCATCCGACAAAGAACTACATCGATAGGTTTAGATCCCAAAGAGTGATAGCAACTCCAAAAGTCTCCAAAATATAAATAAATAAAATAATAATAATAATAAATAAATAAATAAATAAATAAAAGCCCCCAAAAAAGTTTCAAGTGTCCAACATAAACCCAACTTTCCAAGTCTTCAAGGTATAACCACATTCCCGTTGAGTTTCCAAGATATGTATCACATTGTGAGTTATCAATCCAGAACCCACATTTCAAGTATTCAAAGTAAAACCAACTTACAAAGTCTCTTAAGGATAACTCATTTACTGATTTTTTCAAAATTTGTGAGTCTCCAAGGTAGGACCCATATTTAGAACCATCTTGGCAGAACCCTTTTCCTGAGTCTCCAAGGTAGTTATTTAAACCATCAAGGCAGAACTCATTTACTGATTTTTTTCAAAATTTGTGAGTCTCCAAGGTAGGCCCCATATTTAGAACCATCTTGGCAGAACCCTTTTCCTGAGTCTCCAAGGTAGTTATTTAAACCATCAAGGCAGAACTCATTTACTGATTTTTTCAAAATTTGTGAGTCTCCAAGGTAGGCCCCATATTTAGAACCATCTTGGCAGAACCCTTTTCCTGAGTCTCCAAGGTAGTTATTTAAACCATCAAGGCAGAACTCATTTACTGATTTTTTCAAAATTTGTGAGTCTCCAAGGTAAAACTTGTATTCTGGCTCATCAAGGTATAACTTGTTCAGTGGGTATTGTCTTGATAACTCACAATGAGTACTATTGCTGTAAAACTCTTTTTCAGGATTTTGCTGGTCTCCAAGGTATAACTCTTTGGTTGGGTCATCAAGGACGAACTCGTTCTGTGGGTCTTGGTCGCTCATAAGGTCTTCAACCAAGCCAACAATTTCGCCCCAAGTTGTAGCAAAAGCAGTATTTTCATTTCGTATTTCAGACACAATTTCCTGTGAGAGAAAATAATAATGTATTAATTAAGTTATTTAATTATTAAATGAGTATGCTTCAATCAAAGTTTGAAAATAGGAAAATAAAAAATCTTACCTCAATAGATAAGAGGTTTGAATCCAGTTCATCAACTTGAAGGTTTAGTTCCATAGAAGACAGAGAGTTCCAAGGAACACCAAAGTCATCCCACTCAAGGTCTTCAACCAAGCCAACAATTTCCCCCAAGTTGTAGCAAAAGCAGTATTTTCAGATACAATTTCCTGTGAGAGAAAATAATAATGTATTAATTAAGTTATTTAATTATTAAATGAGTATGCTTCAATCAAAGTTTGAAAATAGGAAAATAAAAAATCTTACCTCAATAGATAAGAGGTTTGAATCCAGTTCATCAACTTGAAGGTTTAGTTCCATAGAAGACAGAGAGTTTGAGACAAGCACACAGAACACCATTGCCAGCAAGAACAAATGTTTAAAATGGAGCCTGGGTTTGAAGCTTTTATAGAGAAAGACTGGTGGGTGTGGTTTCCTTTGGAAATTCCCTGGGCAAGCCTAGGCAAGCCTTCATTGGGAAATTTTTCAAAACCATAACATCCTGTAATTTTCTAGTGATTTCTTTGTGAGTCAGAGATGAACTGGAAATGATGTAAGAGTGGGCGGGGCTTAGCAAAAGTAGGCGGAGCTTAGGAAAAGTGGGCGTGGCTTAGAAAAATACCTTATGAAAAGTGGGCGGAGCTTAGCAAAAGTGGGCGGGGCTTAGGAAAAGTGGGCGTGGCTTAGAAAAAATACCTTATGAAAAGTGGGCGGAGCTTAGCAAAAGTGGGCGGAGCTTAGGAAAAGTGGGCGTGGCTTAGAAAAAATACCTTATGAAAAGTGGGCGGAGCTTAGCAAAAGTGGGCGGAGCTTAGGAAAAGTGGGCGTGGCTTAGAAAAATTACCTTATGAAAAGTGGGCGGGGCTTAACAAAAGTGGGCGGGGCTTAAAGAAAAGTGGGCGGGGCTTAACAAAAATAACCTGTGGCTCAGGAGGTGGTCAAACAAGAGCATTAAGAGAAGTTTATCATTTCGTAATGACACAAATGGGGTATCTTAAAAATATAAAGATTCAAATGTTTTGTTTGTCAATATTTTAGATGGGGATTATTGTGCAAAGAAAATTAAACTATTGAAGGAATTTGAGAATGAACAAATCTTTATAGGTTCAATGAGTGAGCTGTTCAACCCCAGGTGTTCAATTCAATGAGGTTCAACCTCCAAGTTAAAAGGGGAGACAAATAAATATACCTTGGGATAAAAAGGGGATTTATTTTTAGGAAAAAAATATAAATCGCTGAAAATCCCCCATTCATTTACATGGGGAAAAGTGAGCCAGAATCAGTATTCTTACCCTACTATATATATATATATATATATATATATATATATATATATATATATATATATATATATATATATATATATATATATATATATATATATATATATATATATATATATATATATATATATATATATATATATATATATATATATATATATATATATATATATATATATATATATATATATATATATATATATATATATATATATATATATATATATATATATATATATATATATATATATATATATATATATATATATATATATATATATATATATATATATAT
>NW_028222397.1:0-43000 GCF_056783735.1 Eptatretus burgeri
TTTGCTTGATCACTTTCCAGCTAACCAATGAACCCCCACCTATGCCCCGAGGATTGTGTTTCCCTTTTGGTACAATAGCCGGCTTAGAGATTGTTGCGCCCTCTCACACGTACGTGTCCAGGCCACGCGCGACTTCATTCTTCACCCCACCATCATCATGAATGTTCGCATACGCGTAAGTCGTCACATGTCGAAGTCGTCACTTTTTTCTCGGTCCCGATGGTGACGACTTACGCCTGGTCTACTGTATATATCTATCTATATATATATATATATATATATATATATATATATATATATATATATATATATATATATATATATGTATGTATATATATATATATATATATGTATGTATATATATATATATATATATATGTATATATATATGTATGTATATATATATATACATACATATATATATACATACATATATATATGTATGTATATATATATGTATGTATATATATATATACATACATATATATATACATATATATATATATATGTATGTATATATATATATATATGTATGTATATATATGTATGTATATATATATGTATGTATATATATATATATATATATGTATATATATGTATATATATGTATGTATATATATATATATATATATATATATGTATATGTGTATATATATATATATATATGTATATGTGTATATATATATATATATATGTATATGTGTATATATATATATATATATATGTATATGTGTATATATATATATATATATATATATATATATATATATATATATATATATATATATATATATTTATATGTATGTATATGTATATATATGTCTGTATATCTATATATTGTTGTGGTTACCAGATTCGCAAACCACCATTCAGGTCCCTTAGGTGAGGTATCTCGGTAAGTGCATGTGTAGTTAGGCCCAAACCCGTTGTCTAGTGGGAATACATGTCATTTATACGTGCTGCGACTCTTCAGGATAGCCGTTTTTCTTTTACTATCTTTATTTTGGACCAATCGCCACCATCACAACCACAACAACAACCACCAACCACAACGCCGCTTCACCACAACCGCCATGACCTTTACCGTCGCAACTCGCCACCATCGCATCACCGTCATCTCGCGCCACTCATGGGCACCGATGCTGGACTCGTGTAGGGCGCACGTTGAACAGCGTGTACAAAACCACGGATTTTCTGCTTCAAAAACGGATCGAAAACGACACACGCCCACTTTTTGCCGTCCAATCGGTGAGCGAGGGGCGAATTGGCCCCGCCCCCAGGGCGATCGATATATGCAAATTTGTGGATCAAAAAGCCTTCACGCCCACTTTTTCTCGGGCCAATGGGGAGCGAGGTGAAAGGTCAAAGGGAGGGGGTCAAAGGCGAAGTTACGGGGGGATAAAAGGACGGTGTTCGTCAGTGAAAGGAGTAGTAAAAGTCGGAACGAGGAAGGAAGGAGTCGGAACCAGTAGTAAGAAGTCGGAACGAGGAAGAAGGGAGTCGTAAAGGTCGGAACGAGGCGAAGGAGAGTCGGAACGGAGGGGACGAGCTGTGGAGAGGCGGCGAGTCGGACGAAGGGTGCTCGCGTCGTGCAAGGAGCTGCGCGCCCGAGGGAGGCCGGCAGCGCGACCTGGCCGAGGTGGAGACGCTCGTCGCACATAATAAAGATCCTCTATACCCCGAGCATCAGCAACCCCCTCCTGTTTCCCCCGCGCTGAGATAGTGCGACCAAGGGGGCCCCGTTCCCACCCCCTGCCAGGCACTGTCCACGAGGCCCGCGGGTTGCGGGGCCATCGCCGCTCCGCGTCTCATCACCAGACGGGTAGGCCCGACCAGGTCTCGGCCCCAGGCCTACCTCATTCTTGAGGGTATTTCTTTTCCTTGGTTTTGGGTATGTGTTGTCGGCGCCGTCTGTGAAGTAGAATTGTATAAGTGTTGCCGTGTGCTCGGTAGTCGGTATTAGCTCTGCACTGTGTTTTCACTTTTATGTTTGCTTTTTGTGTAAATGGAATTGTGTTTTCTTTTTTGTGTGCATTTGGTGGAATTGTATTTGTGTGCTTTCCGTTCGTCGCGAATAAATGTGCTTTATTGTTGAACTGTTTCCCGCTTCGCTTCGTCTTTTTCCCCATTGAACCCCCATCTTGCTTCACGTAAAGGGTTGGTAGTGGGCTGAATACGCCCGATAATTAATCGAACCGTCGAGGTCGACGATAACACCGCTCGGTTATTCTGATAGTACGGAACGGGTCGCTTAAGTGGCCCGTGTCCGAAGTCGACCTGCGGCGAGGTGCGATCGCCCGGTCTACCCTCCGCGTGGGTACTTAGGTAGTTCGAATTTGGCGAGCAACCCTATCCCACGCGGGGGCTGATTGGCTCGATCGCGGTGAGACCGAAAGGTCCACCCGTGACTGGTTCCCGGCGTTAGTCCGAGAGGGTCACGACTGGATTGTCCGTCCGGTGGGCGACGTGCCGCGATTCGAGTTACGTGGCCGTCGCACGCCGGCGGGCGCGAAAACCGCAACACTGGTGTCAGGTCGTGCGATACAAATTCATCGCCCTCCTCGCGGCACTGGTATCGGAGAACAGGAAAACGGGCTCTCCTGTCTCCGGCTAAATTCACGGGAATCGGTCCAGGGGTGAGAGAAGCGACCCCCGATTCCCTCCAAATTACGAGCGAGCGAAATTAACCCTTCACGAGAAGCAAGATGGCGTCTCAAGGCGAGCGGGAGCCGGGGGTATTAGAAATGGATGTAGAATGTGTAGAATCCATGGTCCAGGATGGAATCCCCGAGCAGGAAATGTTGATTGTGCAGGAACACGGACTCGCCCAACTGAACCCAGAGCCCGAAATGGGTGCGGCAGTGGCCGCAGTGTATGACACCTCCCCCCCTCTCCACCAAAACCCTTCCCCAACCCTTGCCGAAACGGCTCAGCTGAGTGCATCCGACATGGCCCAGCTATGCGCCATGCTGGCGGCAATGACAGAAAAGATGGATACAAATACAAATGAAATGAAAAACGAAATGAAAGACATGAACAAGCAAATGAATGAAGTGAAAACGACGATGGATGCGAATACACAACAAATGAACGAAAAGATGGATGCGAATACACAACAAATGAACGGAATGGAAACAAACATGAAGGAGGAAATGAAAGAACTACGGGGTGAGACGCAGAACATGGGCCGATGCCTGCAGGCGGGCATGAAGGCCGTGACCAGGGAGCTGGGAATGGCGACTCCACGTGTGGGAGCAAACGAGCTGGAAGGGGGTGCAACGGCTGACAGGCCGGCGGTGGAGGCGGGTGAAAAAATAATTCAGGGGGCGTGTTGGGCGAGGGTCGTGACAGAGGAATCGACGGTGACCAAAAGGGAAAAATTAAATGGGGAGACCAAAACGTGTGAGACGAGACACAAGGTGACGACAAAGGAAATAATAATAGTTGAGACACGGGAGATAGAGGGTGAATTGGACGGGGTAAGTGACGCACACACACACACGGAGGTAGTGGAGGATAAAGGGGGTGAGCTCGCGGAGCGTGTGGAGACCCAGTGCGAGCACCTGGATGGCCTCCTCCAGGAACGAGGGGAGGGAGTATGCCCCCTTGAGGCGAGTCACGACCAGGTGGGTTCGGTCGTGCTTTGCGAGGTTGAGGGGAGGAGTGCTGCGAACGGGTGCTTGGAGAGCTTGGGGGGTATAGAGGCCCCGGAGACCCTTGTGGGGACACGAATCCCCAGTGTGGTTGTCCCTGTGTGTGTGGTTGTCCCTGTGTGTGTGGTGCAAGGTGTGAGTGCGTCCCCGTGTGTGGAAGCGACCCCGTGTGTGAGTGGTGTGGTGGCGATGGTGCCGGAGTGCGTGCTTCCCAGCACGCCGTGTGTGGATGAGGCACCGTGTGTGAGAGAGGCCGTGTGTGTGAGTGAAACGGCCAGTATGAGTGAGGCACCACGTGTGAGTGGTGTGGTGGCGATGGTGCCGGAGTACGTGCTTCCCAGCACGCCGTGTGTGGATGAGGCACGGAGTGTGGATGAGGCACCGCGGTTGAGTGCCCCCGCGTGTATGAGTGAGGGACGTTGTGTGGAAGAGACCGCGTGTGTGAGTGTCGCCGTGTGTATGAGTGAGGTACCGCGGGTGAGTGCCCCCGCGTGTATGAGTGAGGCACGGTGTGTGGATGAGGCACAGCGGTTGAGTGCCCTCGCGTGCGTGGGTGAGGCACCGCGGGTGAGTGCCCCGCGCGAGTGAATGGAGCACCACGTGTGAGTAGTATGGTTTGTGTGAGTAGTGAGGCACGCGTGAGTGAACGGCCGTGTGCAAGGTCGCTGTGTGCCAGGGAGACCGTGTGTGTGAGAGAGCGGTATGAGAGGGAGATGTCGGTTGGCATGCGGGAGCACGCAGCCGCGTCTCCCCGTGTGAATGTGATGGTGTGGACTGTGTGCGTCGTAACACGCAGGTATGCGTGTGTGGAATGGAGACGGAGACGGCGACAGAGGAGAGAAAGCCGAGTAGCGGCTGTAGTTGTTTCGAGGACCGTGCCGGGTTCACCCAGCAGTGAGCACGCGGTTCGTGCTGTGCAACGCACGAGACCGCCACGTGCTCGCTTGCGAGAGTGAAGTCCCGGTCCGGAAACGCACGCGGTGGATTTGCCGATCCCGCGGACGGACAAAGTTTAGGCAGGTAAACGGATTTGGACCGGACGGGTTCTCCACGCGATCGTGTGTGTTAAGCTCCAACGGGCAAAGCACATGTGTTCGCGTGGGAAACCCCTCGAGACGTGGGGCTTGTGTTTTTTTTTTGCGCACGGTGACGTCATGGCTGCACGTGTGGTTGGAATCCGGCAGGAGGGGTATCTCTGCCGGATGGCACCGTCCAAGGAGGGACGAGGAACACGTGCAGCTGCATGACGTCACGGACAGGTGCAAAGTGCGCGAGCTCTGAGTTGCCGCGCAGGTGCTGCGCATGGGGAAAAAAAAAAAAAAGCAAGCCTCACTTTCGGGTGTACAGGATTCCTGGGCAAGGGGTGAAAGACCCCCTTACCTGGGCACAGGATGGAAACTAGTTAGGGGGAAGGGTTAGCTTAGTTAGACCGACTCCATGGGGCAGGGGTAAGTCCTCATGGAGTCCGTGGAATGGATTAGTTAGAGGGATTGTAGCCAGATTTAGGTGGGGAAATAAAATGATTTATTTGGAGACAGAGACAGACTTTGGATGTGTAGAGGGGACGTAGCTTAGCTACGTAGTGTTAAATGGAACGTGCTGTAGTTTAAGGGACGACGTGGGAGCACGAGTTAGTTAGGGAGGTAGTTAGGAGGATGGCAGAGTTCAGTGGTGTGTGTGTTGAAGAGTTGGTGAGTGAAGTGGAAGCATGTGCTTGGTGAGTGAGTGAGGCCAGCGGGTCTGTGTGCGTGGAGTGAATGGGGAAACCATGGTGCGATGAGTGATTGGGGGCAGGAGTGACTCCCGCCCAAGGGACCCCCGGGGTCAGTGTAGATTGAGTCAGTTGGGTTAGTCAAATTGAAAAATGGAGGTCGTCTTGTTGTTGGTGGGAAAGTAGGCTCGAAACCCATTTGGAGGGGTGCAGGAGCCCTGTTGACGGGCTTGGGAGCGTGGCTGCGAAAGGTGAGTATCGCTGAGTGGGTACCCCGGGCACCAGGCTAGTCGGCCGCGGTAGGCCAAGGGCCCATGGGGGGCCGGGATAGAGTAGTGGGCACGGGTGCGCCTGCTTGGTGCGGGGGCCCGGGGCGCCATTAGCCGCGTGGGCAGTGTTGTGGGCACGGGTGACCCTCGGAAAGGGGCCCGGGAGGCCGGCCTGCCACGTGTGCGGTTCAGGGGAGGTGCCATGGGGGGCACTCCCCGGTGTTAGGGAGCTGGTAGGCTCGGAGGCAGTGTAGTGCCCGGGGTGCCATAGCGGGAGATTCGGCAGAGGGTCGTGCCTGCCGGAGGGAGCCACGTGTCCCAGCCAGGAGACCGTGTGAGGGCACGGAGAGAAAATTGGGGGGTGAGGCCCGAAATTGTGAGGACACCAACACAGGCGACGGGAATCTGGGTTGTTAGAACCAATAGTTTAAGCGAGAGGCGCTTGTTGAAAGCCCCGGGGTAGTTTAACAGTTAAATGGTTAGGGTAGATTAGGAGATGTACCCCTCCGCACCATCCATCCCCTCGCTGTCGTTGTGGGCCGCTGGACCCACTTTGGTTATAGATCGCCGAACTCTGGGGAGGCCATTCTGAGGCTTCGTTGGGCCTCGACACAGGACGTTAGCTCTCCCTTATTCCCCTCCGGGAAGGGAACGTAGGGGTTGGGAGTAGGCTAGGTGACAGGATAGGTTAGCCGAACAAGGACGATAAAGGGGGTTAGGGGACGATTTATAGAGGGGAAGTAAACATAAAAGTAAAAATAAAAAAAAAATAAGTTGGGGCTAAATTGGGGTTTGACAAATTAAGGGAGTGGGTATGTACAGTGACAGGCAAAGGCGATAGGTTGGGAGGGAGACAGGTAGGTAGGTCCGAGCCCGCCCTCCAAGTGGCCAGCACCACCGCACTCCCTCCACCAACCTCCGCTGAACGGCAAGAGCTGGCCAACTTCATCGGCTGGCCGTGTTTTGCTTCAAGGCGGAGGCCGGCTAACTTCATTGGCAGCTGTTGTTGTGCTGCAAGGCCTGTACCGGCCAGTTCATCTGCGGGCTGTGTTTGCCTGCAGCGGCCTTCTTCTGCGGGCTGTGTTTGCCTGCTGCCTTTGCCATGCCATGCCCACTGCCCACGTTCACCAGCCCCGTTCAATTTTTGCTTTGCCCCCCCCCCCTGTTCATTTCCATGTGCGCCAGGATCCGCAAGGCAACAGTTTGCAAGCTGCGAGAACTGCCCTGTTGGCAGCTACAACACGGGCCTGCAGTGGCGGCCCGTGAACCGTGTTTGCGTCCATCCATTCATGCATCCATTCGTTGTGCTCATTGCGTGTGCCGCTTGAGCTGGCACGGAGACTGCGTTGTGCAGCCCATGCACCGTTGTGGTTCACTGCGTTCAGTTCAAAAGGGAAGGCCTTGGACTGCGTGTGAGCAGCCAGCCACGTTCCCTGTCACCTGCATTGTTTGAGCCAGAGACTGCATGTGGGCAGCCTGGCTCCCTGCTAACTGCTTTCTTTTGCAGAGTTCAATGATCCTGGGCCATGGTTTAGTGTAAGATTTGTAAGTTAAGGTTAAGATGTACTGTACATATGAGTGCGCCCCCGGCATGTATGTCTTAGCGCCGGCAATTTTATTTAAGTCGTCCGTGTGAGTGGGTTTGTTTAGATAGTTACGCAGCACTCAGGTTATTTATTTTGGGGACATGAATACCATGAATGTCGCACTCAGGGATCCGTAGGTAAAATGTACTAGGGGAAAACTACACATGATGGCACACGAAAATTTGACGACTCGGGACGAGTCTGTAAAAAGGGAAGGGGGTAGTGTTGTGGTTACCAGATTCGCAAACCACCATTCAGGTCCCTTAGGTGAGGTATCTCGGTAAGTGCATGTGTAGTTAGGCCCAAACCCGTTGTCTAGTGGGAATACATGTCATTTATACGTGCTGCGACTCTTCAGGATAGCCGTTTTTCTTTTACTATCTTTATTTTGGACCAATCGCCACCATCACAACCACAACAACAACCACCAACCACAACGCCGCTTCACCACAACCGCCATGACCTTTACCGTCGCAACTCGCCACCATCGCATCACCGTCATCTCGCGCCACTCATGGGCACCGATGCTGGACTCGTGTAGGGCGCACGTTGAACAGCGTGTACAAAACCACGGATTTTCTGCTTCAAAAACGGATCGAAAACGACACACGCCCACTTTTTGCCGTCCAATCGGTGAGCGAGGGGCGAATTGGCCCCGCCCCCAGGGCGATCGATATATGCAAATTTGTGGATCAAAAAGCCTTCACGCCCACTTTTTCTCGGGCCAATGGGGAGCGAGGTGAAAGGTCAAAGGGAGGGGGTCAAAGGCGAAGTTACGGGGGGATAAAAGGACGGTGTTCGTCAGTCGAACGAGTAGTAAAAGTCGGAACGAGGAAGGAAGGAGTCGGAGCGAGTAGTAAGAAGTCGGAACGAGGAAGAAGGGAGTCGTAAAGGTCGGAACGAGGCGAAGGAGAGTCGGAACGGAGGGGACGAGCTGTGGAGAGGCGGCGAGTCGGACGAAGGGTGCTCGCGTCGTGCAAGGAGCTGCGCGCCCGAGGGAGGCCGGCAGCGCGACCTGGCCGAGGTGGAGACGCTCGTCGCACATAATAAAGATCCTCTATACCCCGAGCATCAGCAACCCCCCTCCTGTTTCCCCCGCGCTGCGATAGTGCGACCAAGGGGGCCCGTTCCCACCCCCTGCCAGGCACTGTCCACGAGGCCCGCGGGTTGCGGGGCCATCGCCGCTCCGCGTCTCATCACCAGACGGGTAGGCCCGACCAGGTCTCGGCCCCAGGCCTACCTCATTCTTGAGGGTATTTCTTTTCCTTGGTTTTGGGTATGTGTTGTCGGCGCCGTCTGTGAAGTAGAATTGTATAAGTGTTGCCGTGTGCTCGGTAGTCGGTATTAGCTCTGCACTGTGTTTTCACTTTTATGTTTGCTTTTTGTGTAAATGGAATTGTGTTTTCTTTTTTGTGTGCATTTGGTGGAATTGTATTTGTGTGCTTTCCGTTCGTCGCGAATAAATGTGCTTTATTGTTGAACTGTTTCCCGCTTCGCTTCGTCTTTTTCCCCATTGAACCCCCATCTTGCTTCACGTAAAGGGTTGGTAGTGGGCTGAATACGCCCGATAATTAATCGAACCGTCGAGGTCGACGATAACACCGCTCGGTTATTCTGATAGTACGGAACGGGTCGCTTAAGTGGCCCGTGTCCGAAGTCGACCTGCGGCGAGGTGCGATCGCCCGGTCTACCCTCCGCGTGGGTACTTAGGTAGTTCGAATTTGGCGAGCAACCCTATCCCACGCGGGGGCTGATTGGCTCGATCGCGGTGAGACCGAAAGGTCCACCCGTGACTGGTTCCCGGCGTTAGTCCGAGAGGGTCACGACTGGATTGTCCGTCCGGTGGGCGACGTGCCGCGATTCGAGTTACGTGGCCGTCGCACGCCGGCGGGCGCGAAAACCGCAACACTGGTGTCAGGTCGTGCGATACAAATTCATCGCCCTCCTCGCGGCACTGGTATCGGAGAACAGGAAAACGGGCTCTCCTGTCTCCGGCTAAATTCACGGGAATCGGTCCAGGGGTGAGAGAAGCGACCCCCGATTCCCTCCAAATTACGAGCGAGCGAAATTAACCCTTCACGAGAAGCAAGATGGCGTCTCAAGGCGAGCGGGAGCCGGGGGTATTAGAAATGGATGTAGAATGTGTAGAATCCATGGTCCAGGATGGAATCCCCGAGCAGGAAATGTTGATTGTGCAGGAACACGGACTCGCCCAACTGAACCCAGAGCCCGAAATGGGTGCGGCAGTGGCCGCAGTGTATGACACCTCCCCCCCCCTCTCCACCAAAACCCTTCCCCAACCCTTGCCGAAACGGCTCAGCTGAGTGCATCCGACATGGCCCAGCTATGCGCCATGCTGGCGGCAATGACAGAAAAGATGGATACAAATACAAATGAAATGAAAAACGAAATGAAAGACATGAACAAGCAAATGAATGAAGTGAAAACGACGATGGATGCGAATACACAACAAATGAACGAAAAGATGGATGCGAATACACAACAAATGAACGGAATGGAAACAAACATGAAGGAGGAAATGAAAGAACTACGGGGTGAGACGCAGAACATGGGCCGATGCCTGCAGGCGGGCATGAAGGCCGTGACCAGGGAGCTGGGAATGGCGACTCCACGTGTGGGAGCAAACGAGCTGGAAGGGGTGCAACGGCTGACAGGCCGGCGGTGGAGGCGGGTGAAAAAATAATTCAGGGGCGTGTTGGGCGAGGGTCGTGACAGAGGAATCGACGGTGACCAAAAGGGAAAAATTAAATGGGGAGACCAAAACGTGTGAGACGAGACACGAGGTGACGACAAAGGAAATAATAATAGTTGAGACACGGGAGATAGAGGGTGAATTGGACAGGGGTAAGTGACGCACACACACACACGGAGGTAGTGGAGGATAAAGGGGGTGAGCTCGCGGAGCGTGTGGAGACCCAGTGCGAGCACCTGGATGGCCTCCTCCAGGAACGAGGGGAGGGAGTATGCCCCCTTGAGGCGAGTCACGACCAGGTGGGTTCGGTCGTGCTTTGCGAGGTTGAGGGGAGGAGTGCTGCGAACGGGTGCTTGGAGAGCTTGGGGGGTATAGAGGCCCCGGAGACCCTTGTGGGGACACGAATCCCCAGTGTGGTTGTCCCTGTGTGTGTGGTGCAAGGTGTGAGTGCGTCCCCGTGTGTGGAAGCGACCCCGTGTGTGAGTGGTGTGGTGGCGATGGTGCCGGAGTGCGTGCTTCCCAGCACGCCGTGTGTGGATGAGGCACCGTGTGTGAGAGAGGCCGTGTGTGTGAGTGAAACGGCCAGTATGAGTGAGGCACCACGTGTGAGTGGTGTGGTGGCGATGGTGCCGGAGTACGTGCTTCCCAGCACGCCGTGTGTGGATGAGGCACGGAGTGTGGATGAGGCACCGCGGTTGAGTGCCCCCGCGTGTATGAGTGAGGGACGTTGTGTGGAAGAGACCGCGTGTGTGAGTGTCGCCGTGTGTATGAGTGAGGTACCGCGGGTGAGTGCCCCCGCGTGTATGAGTGAGGCACGGTGTGTGGATGAGGCACAGCGGTTGAGTGCCCTCGCGTGCGTGGGTGAGGCACCGCGAGTGAGTGCCCCCGCGCGAGTGAATGGAGCACCACGTGTGAGTAGTATGGTTTGTGTGAGTAGTGAGGCACGCGTGAGTGAACGGCCGTGTGCAAGGTCGCTGTGTGCCAGGGAGACCGTGTGTGTGAGAGAGCGGTATGAGAGGGAGATGTCGGTTGGCATGCGGGAGCACGCAGCCGCGTCTCCCCGTGTGAATGTGATGGTGTGGACTGTGTGCGTCGTAACACGCAGGTATGCGTGTGTGGAATGGAGACGGAGACGGCGACAGAGGAGAGAAAGCCGAGTAGCGGCTGTAGTTGTTTCGAGGACCGTGCCGGGTTCACCCAGCAGTGAGCACGCGGTTCGTGCTGTGCAACGCACGAGACCGCCACGTGCTCGCTTGCGAGAGTGAAGTCCCGGTCCGGAAACGCACGCGGTGGATTTGCCGATCCCGCGGACGGACAAAGTTTAGGCAGGTAAACGGATTTGGACCGGACGGGTTCTCCACGCGATCGTGTGTGTTAAGCTCCAACGGGCAAAGCACATGTGTTCGCGTGGGAAACCCTCGAGACGTGGGGCTTGTGTTTTTTTGCGCACGGTGACGTCATGGCTGCACGTGTGGTTGGAATCCGGCAGGAGGGGTATCTCTGCCGGATGGCACCGTCCAAGGAGGGACGAGGAACACGTGCAGCTGCATGACGTCACGGACAGGTGCAAAGTGCGCGAGCTCTGAGTTGCCGCGCAGGTGCTGCGCATGGGGAAAAAAAAAAAGCAAGCCTCACTTTCGGGTGTACAGGATTCCTGGGCAAGGGGTGAAAGACCCCCTTACCTGGGCACAGGATGGAAACTAGTTAGGGGAAGGGTTAGCTTAGTTAGACCGACTCCATGGGGCAGGGGTAAGTCCTCATGGAGTCCGTGGAATGGATTAGTTAGAGGGATTGTAGCCAGATTTAGGTGGGGAAATAAAATGATTTATTTGGAGACAGAGACAGACTTTGGATGTGTAGAGGGGACGTAGCTTAGCTACGTAGTGTTAAATGGAACGTGCTGTAGTTTAAGGGACGACGTGGGAGCACGAGTTAGTTAGGGGAGGTAGTTAGGAGGATGGCAGAGTTCAGTGGTGTGTGTGTTGAAGAGTTGGTGAGTGAAGTGGAAGCATGTGCTTGGTGAGTGAGTGAGGCCAGCGGGTCTGTGTGTGTGGAGTGAATGGGGATAGCATGGTGCGATGAGTGATTGCGGGGAAGAGTGGCTCCCGCCCAAGGGACCCCCGGGGTCAGTGTAGATTGAGTCAGTTGGGTTAGTCAAATTGAAAAATGGAGGTCGTCTTGTTGTTGGTGGGAAAGTAGGCTCGAAACCCATTTGGAGGGGTGCAGGAGCCCTGTTGACGGGCTTGGGAGCGTGGCTGCGAAAGGTGAGTATCGCTGAGTGGGTACCCCGGGCACCAGGCTAGTCGGCCGCGGTAGGCCAAGGGCCCATGGGGGGCCGGGATAGAGTAGTGGGCACGGGTGCGCCTGCTTGGTGCGGGGGCCCGGGCGCCATTAGCCGCGTGGGCAGTGTTGTGGGCACGGGTGACCCTCGGAAAGGGGCCCGGGAGGCCGGCCTGCCACGTGTGCGGTTCAGGGGAGGTGCCATGGGGGCACTCCCGGTGTTAGGGAGCTGGTAGGCTCGGAGGCAGTGTAGTGCCCGGGGTGCCATAGCGGGAGATTCGGCAGAGGGTCGTGCCTGCCGGAGGGAGCCACGTGTCCCAGCCAGGAGACCGTGTGAGGGCACGGAGAGAAAATTGGGGGTGAGGCCCGAAATTGTGAGGACACCAACACAGGCGACGGGAATCTGGGTTGTTAGAACCAATAGTTTAAGCGAGAGGCGCTTGTTGAAAGCCCCGGGGTAGTTTAACAGTTAAATGGTTAGGGTAGATTAGGAGATGTACCCCTCCGCACCATCCATCCCCTCGCTGTCGTTGTGGGCCGCTGGACCCACTTTGGTTATAGATCGCCGAACTCTGGGGAGGCCATTCTGAGGCTTCGTTGGGCCTCGACACAGGACGTTAGCTCTCCCTTATTCCCCTCCGGGAAGGGAACGTAGGGGTTGGGAGTAGGCTAGGTGACAGGATAGGTTAGCCGAACAAGGACGATAAAGGGGGTTAGGGGACGATTTATAGAGGGGAAGTAAACATAAAAGTAAAAATAAAAAAAAATAAGTTGGGGCTAAATTGGGGTTTGACAAATTAAGGGAGTGGGTATGTACAGTGACAGGCAAAGGCGATAGGTTGGGAGGGAGACAGGTAGGTAGGTCCGAGCCCGCCCTCCAAGTGGCCAGCACCACCGCACTCCCTCCACCAACCTCCGCTGAACGGCAAGAGCTGGCCAACTTCATCGGCTGGCCGTGTTTTGCTTCAAGGCGGAGGCCGGCTAACTTCATTGGCAGCTGTTGTTGTGCTGCAAGGCCTGTACCGGCCAGTTCATCTGCGGGCTGTGTTTGCCTGCAGCGGCCTTCTTCTGCGGGCTGTGTTTGCCTGCTGCCTTTGCCATGCCATGCCCACTGCCCACGTTCACCAGCCCCGTTCAATTTTTGCTTTGCCCCCCCCTGTTCATTTCCATGTGCGCCAGGATCCGCAAGGCAACAGTTTGCAAGCTGCGAGAACTGCCCTGTTGGCAGCTACAACACGGGCCTGCAGTGGCGGCCCGTGAACCGTGTTTGCGTCCATCCATTCATGCATCCATTCGTTGTGCTCATTGCGTGTGCCGCTTGAGCTGGCACGGAGACTGCGTTGTGCAGCCCATGCACCGTTGTGGTTCACTGCGTTCAGTTCAAAAGGGAAGGCCTTGGACTGCGTGTGAGCAGCCAGCCACGTTCCCTGTCACCTGCATTGTTTGAGCCAGAGACTGCATGTGGACAGCCTGGCTCCCTGCTAACTGCTTTCTTTTGCAGAGTTCAATGATCCTGGGCCATGGTTTAGTGTAAGATTTGTAAGTTAAGGTTAAGATGTACTGTACATATGAGTGCGCCCCCGGCATGTATGTCTTAGCGCCGGCAATTTTATTTAAGTCGTCCGTGTGAGTGGGTTTGTTTAGATAGTTACGCAGCACTCAGGTTATTTATTTTGGGGACATGAATACCATGAATGTCGCACTCAGGGATCCGTAGGTAAAATGTACTAGGGGAAAACTACACATGATGGCACACGAAAATTTGACGACTCGGGACGAGTCTGTAAAAAGGGAAGGGGGTAGTGTTGTGGTTACCAGATTCGCAAACCACCATTCAGGTCCCTTAGGTGAGGTATCTCGGTAAGTGCATGTGTAGTTAGGCCCAAACCCGTTGTCTAGTGGGAATACATGTCATTTATACGTGCTGCGACTCTTCAGGATAGCCGTTTTTCTTTTACTATCTTTATTTTGGACCAATCGCCACCATCACAACCACAACAACAACCACCAACCACAACGCCGCTTCACCACAACCGCCATGACCTTTACCGTCGCAACTCGCCACCATCGCATCACCGTCATCTCGCGCCACTCATGGGCACCGATGCTGGACTCGTGTAGGGCGCACGTTGAACAGCGTGTACAAAACCACGGATTTTCTGCTTCAAAAACGGATCGAAAACGACACACGCCCACTTTTTGCCGTCCAATCGGTGAGCGAGGGGCGAATTGGCCCCGCCCCCAGGGCGATCGATATATGCAAATTTGTGGATCAAAAAGCCTTCACGCCCACTTTTTCTCGGGCCAATGGGGAGCGAGGTGAAAGGTCAAAGGGAGGGGGTCAAAGGCGAAGTTACGGGGGGGATAAAAGGACGGTGTTCGTCAGTGAAAGGAGTAGTAAAAGTCGGAACGAGGAAGGAAGGAGTCGGAACCAGTAGTAAGAAGTCGGAACGAGGAAGAAGGGAGTCGTAAAGGTCGGAACGAGGCGAAGGAGAGTCGGAACGGAGGGGACGAGCTGTGGAGAGGCGGCGAGTCGGACGAAGGGTGCTCGCGTCGTGCAAGGAGCTGCGCGCCCGAGGGAGGCCGGCAGCGCGACCTGGCCGAGGTGGAGACGCTCGTCGCACATAATAAAGATCCTCTATACCCCGAGCATCAGCAACCCCCCTCCTGTTTCCCCCCGCGCTGAGATAGTGCGACCAAGGGGGCCCGTTCCCACCCCCTGCCAGGCACTGTCCACGAGGCCCGCGGGTTGCGGGGCCATCGCCGCTCCGCGTCTCATCACCAGACGGGTAGGCCCGACCAGGTCTCGGCCCCAGGCCTACCTCATTCTTGAGGGTATTTCTTTTCCTTGGTTTTGGGTATGTGTTGTCGGCGCCGTCTGTGAAGTAGAATTGTATAAGTGTTGCCGTGTGCTCGGTAGTCGGTATTAGCTCTGCACTGTGTTTTCACTTTTATGTTTGCTTTTTGTGTAAATGGAATTGTGTTTTCTTTTTTGTGTGCATTTGGTGGAATTGTATTTGTGTGCTTTCCGTTCGTCGCGAATAAATGTGCTTTATTGTTGAACTGTTTCCCGCTTCGCTTCGTCTTTTTCCCCATTGAACCCCCATCTTGCTTCACGTAAAGGGTTGGTAGTGGGCTGAATACGCCCGATAATTAATCGAACCGTCGAGGTCGACGATAACACCGCTCGGTTATTCTGATAGTACGGAACGGGTCGCTTAAGTGGCCCGTGTCCGAAGTCGACCTGCGGCGAGGTGCGATCGCCCGGTCTACCCTCCGCGTGGGTACTTAGGTAGTTCGAATTTGGCGAGCAACCCTATCCCACGCGGGGCTGATTGGCTCGATCGCGGTGAGACCGAAAGGTCCACCCGTGACTGGTTCCCGGCGTTAGTCCGAGAGGGTCACGACTGGATTGTCCGTCCGGTGGGCGACGTGCCGCGATTCGAGTTACGTGGCCGTCGCACGCCGGCGGGCGCGAAAACCGCAACACTGGTGTCAGGTCGTGCGATACAAATTCATCGCCCTCCTCGCGGCACTGGTATCGGAGAACAGGAAAACGGGCTCTCCTGTCTCCGGCTAAATTCACGGGAATCGGTCCAGGGGTGAGAGAAGCGACCCCGATTCCCTCCAAATTACGAGCGAGCGAAATTAACCCTTCACGAGAAGCAAGATGGCGTCTCAAGGCGAGCGGGAGCCGGGGGTATTAGAAATGGATGTAGAATGTGTAGAATCCATGGTCCAGGATGGAATCCCCGAGCAGGAAATGTTGATTGTGCAGGAACACGGACTCGCCCAACTGAACCCAGAGCCCGAAATGGGTGCGGCAGTGGCCGCAGTGTATGACACCTCCCCCCTCTCCACCAAAACCCTTCCCCAACCCTTGCCGAAACGGCTCAGCTGAGTGCATCCGACATGGCCCAGCTATGCGCCATGCTGGCGGCAATGACAGAAAAGATGGATACAAATACAAATGAAATGAAAAACGAAATGAAAGACATGAACAAGCAAATGAATGAAGTGAAAACGACGATGGATGCGAATACACAACAAATGAACGAAAAGATGGATGCGAATACACAACAAATGAACGGAATGGAAACAAACATGAAGGAGGAAATGAAAGAACTACGGGGTGAGACGCAGAACATGGGCCGATGCCTGCAGGCGGGCATGAAGGCCGTGACCAGGGAGCTGGGAATGGCGACTCCACGTGTGGGAGCAAACGAGCTGGAAGGGGGTGCAACGGCTGACAGGCCGGCGGTGGAGGCGGGTGAAAAAATAATTCAGGGGCGTGTTGGGCGAGGGTCGTGACAGAGGAATCGACGGTGACCAAAAGGGAAAAATTAAATGGGGAGACCAAAACGTGTGAGACGAGACACGAGGTGACGACAAAGGAAATAATAATAGTTGAGACACGGGAGATAGAGGGTGAATTGGACGGGGTAAGTGACGCACACACACACACGGAGGTAGTGGAGGATAAAGGGGGTGAGCTCGCGGAGCGTGTGGAGACCCAGTGCGAGCACCTGGATGGCCTCCTCCAGGAACGAGGGGAGGGAGTATGCCCCCTTGAGGCGAGTCACGACCAGGTGGGTTCGGTCGTGCTTTGCGAGGTTGAGGGGAGGAGTGCTGCGAACGGGTGCTTGGAGAGCTTGGGGGGTATAGAGGCCCCGGAGACCCTTGTGGGGACACGAATCCCCAGTGTGGTTGTCCCTGTGTGTGTGGTGCAAGGTGTGAGTGCGTCCCCGTGTGTGGAAGCGACCCCGTGTGTGAGTGGTGTGGTGGCGATGGTGCCGGAGTGCGTGCTTCCCAGCACGCCGTGTGTGGATGAGGCACCGTGTGTGAGAGAGGCCGTGTGTGTGAGTGAAACGGCCAGTATGAGTGAGGCACCACGTGTGAGTGGTGTGGTGGCGATGGTGCCGGAGTACGTGCTTCCCAGCACGCCGTGTGTGGATGAGGCACGGAGTGTGGATGAGGCACCGCGGTTGAGTGCCCCCGCGTGTATGAGTGAGGGACGTTGTGTGGAAGAGACCGCGTGTGTGAGTGTCGCCGTGTGTATGAGTGAGGTACCGCGGGTGAGTGCCCCCGCGTGTATGAGTGAGGCACGGTGTGTGGATGAGGCACAGCGGTTGAGTGCCCTCGCGTGCGTGGGTGAGGCACCGCGGGTGAGTGCCCCCGCGCGAGTGAATGGAGCACCACGTGTGAGTAGTATGGTTTGTGTGAGTAGTGAGGCACGCGTGAGTGAACGGCCGTGTGCAAGGTCGCTGTGTGCCAGGGAGACCGTGTGTGTGAGAGAGCGGTATGAGAGGGAGATGTCGGTTGGCATGCGGGAGCACGCAGCCGCGTCTCCCCGTGTGAATGTGATGGTGTGGACTGTGTGCGTCGTAACACGCAGGTATGCGTGTGTGGAATGGAGACGGAGACGGCGACAGAGGAGAGAAAGCCGAGTAGCGGCTGTAGTTGTTTCGAGGACCGTGCCGGGTTCACCCAGCAGTGAGCACGCGGTTCGTGCTGTGCAACGCACGAGACCGCCACGTGCTCGCTTGCGAGAGTGAAGTCCCGGTCCGGAAACGCACGCGGTGGATTTGCCGATCCCGCGGACGGACAAAGTTTAGGCAGGTAAACGGATTTGGACCGGACGGGTTCTCCACGCGATCGTGTGTGTTAAGCTCCAACGGGCAAAGCACATGTGTTCGCGTGGGAAACCCCTCGAGACGTGGGGCTTGTGTTTTTTTTGCGCACGGTGACGTCATGGCTGCACGTGTGGTTGGAATCCGGCAGGAGGGGTATCTCTGCCGGATGGCACCGTCCAAGGAGGGACGAGGAACACGTGCAGCTGCATGACGTCACGGACAGGTGCAAAGTGCGCGAGCTCTGAGTTGCCGCGCAGGTGCTGCGCATGGGGAAAAAAAAAAAAGCAAGCCTCACTTTCGGGTGCACAGGATTCCTGGGCAAGGGGTGAAAGACCCCCTTGACCTGGGCACAGGATGGAAACTAGTTAGGGGGAAGGGTTAGCTTAGTTAGACCGACTCCATGGGGCAGGGGTAAGTCCTCATGGAGTCCGTGGAATGGATTAGTTAGAGGGATTGTAGCCAGATTTAGGTGGGGAAATAAAATGATTTATTTGGAGACAGAGACAGACTTTGGATGTGTAGAGGGGACGTAGCTTAGCTACGTAGTGTTAAATGGAACGTGCTGTAGTTTAAGGGACGACGTGGGAGCACGAGTTAGTTAGGGAGGTAGTTAGGAGGATGGCAGAGTTCAGTGGTGTGTGTGTTGAAGAGTTGGTGAGTGAAGTGGAAGCATGTGCTTGGTGAGTGAGTGAGGCCAGCGGGTCTGTGTGTGTGGAGTGAATGGGGAAAGCATGGTGCGATGAGTGATTGTGGGGAGGAGTGACTCCCGCCCAAGGGACCCCCGGGGTCAGTGTAGATTGAGTCAGTTGGGTTAGTCAAATTGAAAAATGGAGGTCGTCTTGTTGTTGGTGGGAAAGTAGGCTCGAAACCCATTTGGAGGGGTGCAGGAGCCCTGTTGACGGGCTTGGGAGCGTGGCTGCGAAAGGTGAGTATCGCTGAGTGGGTACCCCGGGCACCAGGCTAGTCGGCCGCGGTAGGCCAAGGGCCCATGTGGGGGCCGGGATAGAGTAGTGGGCACGGGTGCGCCTGCTTGGTGCGGGGGCCCGGGGCGCCATTAGCCGCGTGGGCAGTGTTGTGGGCACGGGTGACCCTCGGAAAGGGGCCCGGGAGGCCGGCCTGCCACGTGTGCGGTTCAGGGGAGGTGCCATGGGGGGCACTCCCCGGTGTTAGGGAGCTGGTAGGCTCGGAGGCAGTGTAGTGCCCGGGTTGCCATAGCGGGAGATTCGGCAGAGGGTCGTGCCTGCCGGAGGGAGCCACGTGTCCCAGCCAGGAGACCGTGTGAGGGCACGGAGAGAAAATTGGGGGGTGAGGCCCGAAATTGTGAGGACACCAACACAGGCGACGGGAATCTGGGTTGTTAGAACCAATAGTTTAAGCGAGAGGCGCTTGTTGAAAGCCCCGGGGTAGTTTAACAGTTAAATGGTTAGGGTAGATTAGGAGATGTACCCCTCCGCACCATCCATCCCCTCGCTGTCGTTGTGGGCCGCTGGACCCACTTTGGTTATAGATCGCCGAACTCTGGGGAGGCCATTCTGAGGCTTCGTTGGGCCTCGACACAGGACGTTAGCTCTCCCTTATTCCCCTCCGGGAAGGGAACGTAGGGGTTGGGAGTAGGCTAGGTGACAGGATAGGTTAGCCGAACAAGGACGATAAAGGGGGTTAGGGGACGATTTATAGAGGGGAAGTAAACATAAAAGTAAAAATAAAAAGAAATAAGTTGGGGCTAAATTGGGGTTTGACAAATTAAGGGAGTGGGTATGTACAGTGACAGGCAAAGGCGATAGGTTGGGAGGGAGACAGGTAGGTAGGTCCGAGCCCGCCCTCCAAGTGGCCAGCACCACCGCACTCCCTCCACCAACCTCCGCTGAACGGCAAGAGCTGGCCAACTTCATCGGCTGGCCGTGTTTTGCTTCAAGGCGGAGGCCGGCTAACTTCATTGGCAGCTGTTGTTGTGCTGCAAGGCCTGTACCGGCCAGTTCATCTGCGGGCTGTGTTTGCCTGCAGCGGCCTTCTTCTGCGGGCTGTGTTTGCCTGCTGCCTTTGCCATGCCATGCCCACTGCCCACGTTCACCAGCCCCGTTCAATTTTTGCTTTGCCCCCCCCCCCCTGTTCATTTCCATGTGCGCCAGGATCCGCAAGGCAACAGTTTGCAAGCTGCGAGAACTGCCCTGTTGGCAGCTACAACACGGGCCTGCAGTGGCGGCCCGTGAACCGTGTTTGCGTCCATCCATTCATGCATCCATTCGTTGTGCTCATTGCGTGTGCCGCTTGAGCTGGCACGGAGACTGCGTTGTGCAGCCCATGCACCGTTGTGGTTCACTGCGTTCAGTTCAAAAGGGAAGGCCTTGGACTGCGTGTGAGCAGCCAGCCACGTTCCCTGTCACCTGCATTGTTTGAGCCAGAGACTGCATGTGGGCAGCCTGGCTCCCTGCTAACTGCTTTCTTTTGCAGAGTTCAATGATCCTGGGCCATGGTTTAGTGTAAGATTTGTAAGTTAAGGTTAAGATGTACTGTACATATGAGTGCGCCCCGGCATGTATGTCTTAGCGCCGGCAATTTTATTTAAGTCGTCCGTGTGAGTGGGTTTGTTTAGATAGTTACGCAGCACTCAGGTTATTTATTTTGGGGACATGAATACCATGAATGTCGCACTCAGGGATCCGTAGGTAAAATGTACTAGGGGAAAACTACACATGATGGCACACGAAAATTTGACGACTCGGGACGAGTCTGTAAAAAGGAAGGGGGTAGTGTTGTGGTTACCAGATTCGCAAACCACCATTCAGGTCCCTTAGGTGAGGTATCTCGGTAAGTGCATGTGTAGTTAGGCCCAAACCCGTTGTCTAGTGGGAATACATGTCATTTATACGTGCTGCGACTCTTCAGGATAGCCGTTTTTCTTTTACTATCTTTATTTTGGACCAATCGCCACCATCACAACCACAACAACAACCACCAACCACAACGCCGCTTCACCACAACCGCCATGACCTTTACCGTCGCAACTCGCCACCATCGCATCACCGTCATCTCGCGCCACTCATGGGCACCGATGCTGGACTCGTGTAGGGCGCACGTTGAACAGCGTGTACAAAACCACGGATTTTCTGCTTCAAAAACGGATCGAAAACGACACACGCCCACTTTTTGCCGTCCAATCGGTGAGCGAGGGCGAATTGGCCCCGCCCCAGGGCGATCGATATATGCAAATTTGTGGATCAAAAGCCTTCACGCCCACTTTTTCTCGGGCCAATGGGGAGCGAGTTGAAAGGTCAAAGGGAGGGGGTCAAAGGCGAAGTTACGGGGGGATAAAAGGACGGTGTTCGTCAGTGAAAGGAGTAGTAAAAGTCGGAACGAGGAAGGAAGGAGTCGGAACCAGTAGTAAGAAGTCGGAACGAGGAAGAAGGGAGTCGTAAAGGTCGGAACGAGGCGAAGGAGAGTCGGAACGGAGGGGACGAGCTGTGGAGAGGCGGCGAGTCGGACGAAGGGTGCTCGCGTCGTGCAAGGAGCTGCGCGCCCGAGGGAGGCCGGCAGCGCGACCTGGCCGAGGTGGAGACGCTCGTCGCACATAATAAAGATCCTCTATACCCCGAGCATCAGCAACCCCCCTCCTGTTTCCCCCCGCGCTGAGATAGTGCGACCAAGGGGGCCCCGTTCCCACCCCCTGCCAGGCACTGTCCACGAGGCCCGCGGGTTGCGGGGCCATCGCCGCTCCGCGTCTCATCACCAGACGGGTAGGCCCGACCAGGTCTCGGCCCCAGGCCTACCTCATTCTTGAGGGTATTTCTTTTCCTTGGTTTTGGGTATGTGTTGTCGGCGCCGTCTGTGAAGTAGAATTGTATAAGTGTTGCCGTGTGCTCGGTAGTCGGTATTAGCTCTGCACTGTGTTTTCACTTTTATGTTTGCTTTTTGTGTAAATGGAATTGTGTTTTCTTTTTGTGTGCATTTGGTGGAATTGTATTTGTGTGCTTTCCGTTCGTCGCGAATAAATGTGCTTTATTGTTGAACTGTTTCCCGCTTCGCTTCGTCTTTTTCCCCATTGAACCCCCATCTTGCTTCACGTAAAGGGTTGGTAGTGGGCTGAATACGCCCGATAATTAATCGAACCGTCGAGGTCGACGATAACACCGCTCGGTTATTCTGATAGTACGGAACGGGTCGCTTAAGTGGCCCGTGTCCGAAGTCGACCTGCGGCGAGGTGCGATCGCCCGGTCTACCCTCCGCGTGGGTACTTAGGTAGTTCGAATTTGGCGAGCAACCCTATCCCACGCGGGGGCTGATTGGCTCGATCGCGGTGAGACCGAAAGGTCCACCCGTGACTGGTTCCCGGCGTTAGTCCGAGAGGGTCACGACTGGATTGTCCGTCCGGTGGGCGACGTGCCGCGATTCGAGTTACGTGGCCGTCGCACGCCGGCGGGCGCGAAAACCGCAACACTGGTGTCAGGTCGTGCGATACAAATTCATCGCCCTCCTCGCGGCACTGGTATCGGAGAACAGGAAAACGGGCTCTCCTGTCTCCGGCTAAATTCACGGGAATCGGTCCAGGGGTGAGAGAAGCGACCCCCGATTCCCTCCAAATTACGAGCGAGCGAAATTAACCCTTCACGAGAAGCAAGATGGCGTCTCAAGGCGAGCGGGAGCCGGGGGTATTAGAAATGGATGTAGAATGTGTAGAATCCATGGTCCAGGATGGAATCCCCGAGCAGGAAATGTTGATTGTGCAGGAACACGGACTCGCCCAACTGAACCCAGAGCCCGAAATGGGTGCGGCAGTGGCCGCAGTGTATGACACCTCCCCCCTCTCCACCAAAACCCTTCCCCAACCCTTGCCGAAACGGCTCAGCTGAGTGCATCCGACATGGCCCAGCTATGCGCCATGCTGGCGGCAATGACAGAAAAGATGGATACAAATACAAATGAAATGAAAAACGAAATGAAAGACATGAACAAGCAAATGAATGAAGTGAAAACGACGATGGATGCGAATACACAACAAATGAACGAAAAGATGGATGCGAATACACAACAAATGAACGGAATGGAAACAAACATGAAGGAGGAAATGAAAGAACTACGGGGTGAGACGCAGAACATGGGCCGATGCCTGCAGGCGGGCATGAAGGCCGTGACCAGGGAGCTGGGAATGGCGACTCCACGTGTGGGAGCAAACGAGCTGGTAGGGGTGCAACGGCTGACAGGCCGGCGGTGGAGGCGGGTGAAAAAATAATTCAGGGGGCGTGTTGGGCGAGGGTCGTGACAGAGGAATCGACGGTGACCAAAAGGGAAAAATTAAATGGGGAGACCAAAACGTGTGAGACGAGACACGAGGTGACGACAAAGGAAATAATAATAGTTGAGACACGGGAGATAGAGGGTGAATTGGACGGGGTAAGTGACGCACACACACACACGGAGGTAGTGGAGGATAAAGGGGGTGAGCTCGCGGAGCGTGTGGAGACCCAGTGCGAGCACCTGGATGGCCTCCTCCAGGAACGAGGGGAGGGAGTATGCCCCCTTGAGGCGAGTCACGACCAGGTGGGTTCGGTCGTGCTTTGCGAGGTTGAGGGGAGGAGTGCTGCGAACGGGTGCTTGGAGAGCTTGGGGGGTATAGAGGCCCCGGAGACCCTTGTGGGGACACGAATCCCCAGTGTGGTTGTCCCTGTGTGTGTGGTGCAAGGTGTGAGTGCGTCCCCGTGTGTGGAAGCGACCCCGTGTGTGAGTGGTGTGGTGGCGATGGTGCCGGAGTGCGTGCTTCCCAGCACGCCGTGTGTGGATGAGGCACCGTGTGTGAGAGAGGCCGTGTGTGTGAGTGAAACGGCCAGTATGAGTGAGGCACCACGTGTGAGTGGTGTGGTGGCGATGGTGCCGGAGTACGTGCTTCCCAGCACGCCGTGTGTGGATGAGGCACGGAGTGTGGATGAGGCACCGCGGTTGAGTGCCCCGCGTGTATGAGTGAGGGACGTTGTGTGGAAGAGACCGCGTGTGTGAGTGTCGCCGTGTGTATGAGTGAGGTACCGCGGGTGAGTGCCCCCGCGTGTATGAGTGAGGCACGGTGTGTGGATGAGGCACAGCGGTTGAGTGCCCTCGCGTGCGTGGGTGAGGCACCGCGGGTGAGTGCCCCCGCGCGAGTGAATGGAGCACCACGTGTGAGTAGTATGGTTTGTGTGAGTAGTGAGGCACGCGTGAGTGAACGGCCGTGTGCAAGGTCGCTGTGTGCCAGGGAGACCGTGTGTGTGAGAGAGCGGTATGAGAGGGAGATGTCGGTTGGCATGCGGGAGCACGCAGCCGCGTCTCCCCGTGTGAATGTGATGGTGTGGACTGTGTGCGTCGTAACACGCAGGTATGCGTGTGTGGAATGGAGACGGAGACGGCGACAGAGGAGAGAAAGCCGAGTAGCGGCTGTAGTTGTTTCGAGGACCGTGCCGGGTTCACCCAGCAGTGAGCACGCGGTTCGTGCTGTGCAACGCACGAGACCGCCACGTGCTCGCTTGCGAGAGTGAAGTCCCGGTCCGGAAACGCACGCGGTGGATTTGCCGATCCCGCGGACGGACAAAGTTTAGGCAGGTAAACGGATTTGGACCGGACGGGTTCTCCACGCGATCGTGTGTGTTAAGCTCCAACGGGCAAAGCACATGTGTTCGCGTGGGAAACCCCTCGAGACGTGGGGCTTGTGTTTTTTTTTTGCGCACGGTGACGTCATGGCTGCACGTGTGGTTGGAATCCGGCAGGAGGGGTATCTCTGCCGGATGGCACCGTCCAAGGAGGGACGAGGAACACGTGCAGCTGCATGACGTCACGGACAGGTGCAAAGTGCGCGAGCTCTGAGTTGCCGCGCAGGTGCTGCGCATGGGGAAAAAAAAAAAAAAAAAAAAGCAAGCCTCACTTTCGGGTGTACAGGATTCCTGGGCAAGGGGTGAAAGACCCCCTTACCTGGGCACAGGATGGAAACTAGTTAGGGGGAAGGGTTAGCTTAGTTAGACCGACTCCATGGGGCAGGGGTAAGTCCTCATGGAGTCCGTGGAATGGATTAGTTAGAGGGATTGTAGCCAGATTTAGGTGGGGAAATAAAATGATTTATTTGGAGACAGAGACAGACTTTGGATGTGTAGAGGGGACGTAGCTTAGCTACGTAGTGTTAAATGGAACGTGCTGTAGTTTAAGGGACGACGTGGGAGCACGAGTTAGTTAGGGGAGGTAGTTAGGAGGATGGCAGAGTTCAGTGGTGTGTGTGTTGAAGAGTTGGTGAGTGAAGTGGAAGCATGTGCTTGGTGAGTGAGTGAGGCCAGCGGGTCTGTGTGTGTGGAGTGAATGGGGAAAGCATGGTGCGATGAGTGATTGGGGGAGGAGTGACTCCCGCCCAAGGGACCCCGGGGTCAGTGTAGATTGAGTCAGTTGGGTTAGTCAAATTGAAAAATGGAGGTCGTCTTGTTGTTGGTGGGAAAGTAGGCTCGAAACCCATTTGGAGGGGTGCAGGAGCCCTGTTGACGGGCTTGGGAGCGTGGCTGCGAAGGTGAGTATCGCTGAGTGGGTACCCCGGGCACCAGGCTAGTCGGCCGCGGTAGGCCAAGGGCCCATGGGGGGCCGGGATAGAGTAGTGGGCACGGGGGCGCCTGCTTGGTGTGGGGGCCCGGAGCGCTATTAGCCGCGTGGGCAGTGTTGTGGGCACGGGTGACCCTCGGAAAGGGACCCGGAGGGGCGGCCTGGCACGTGTGCGGTTCAGGGGAGGTGCCATGGGGGCACTCCTGGTGTTAGGGAGCTGGTAGGCTCGGAGGCAGTGTAGTGCCCGGGGGTGCCATAGCGGGAGATTCGGCAGAGGGTCGTGCCTGCCGGAGGGAGCCACGTGTCCCAGCCAGGAGACCGTGTGAGGGCACGGAGAGAAAATTGGGGGGTGAGGCCCGAAATTGTGAGGACACCAACACAGGCGACGGGAATCTGGGTTGTTAGAACCAATAGTTTAAGCGAGAGGCGCTTGTTGAAAGCCCCGGGGTAGTTTAACAGTTAAATGGTTAGGGTAGATTAGGAGATGTACCCCTCCGCACCATCCATCCCCTCGCTGTCGTTGTGGGCCGCTGGACCCACTTTGGTTATAGATCGCCGAACTCTGGGGAGGCCATTCTGAGGCTTCGTTGGGCCTCGACACAGGACGTTAGCTCTCCCTTATTCCCCTCCGGGAAGGGAACGTAGGGGTTGGGAGTAGGCTAGGTGACAGGATAGGTTAGCCGAACAAGGACGATAAAGGGGTTAGGGACGATTTATAGAGGGGAAGTAAACATAAAAGTAAAAGAATAATAAAAAAATAAGTTGGGGCTAAATTGGGGTTTGACAAATTAAGGGAGTGGGTATGTACAGTGACAGGCAAAGGCGATAGGTTGGGAGGGAGACAGGTAGGTAGGTCCGAGCCCGCCCTCCAAGTGGCCAGCACCACCGCACTCCCTCCACCAACCTCCGCTGAACGGCAAGAGCTGGCCAACTTCATCGGCTGGCCGTGTTTTGCTTCAAGGCGGAGGCCGGCTAACTTCATTGGCAGCTGTTGTTGTGCTGCAAGGCCTGTACCGGCCAGTTCATCTGCGGGCTGTGTTTGCCTGCAGCGGCCTTCTTCTGCGGGCTGTGTTTGCCTGCTGCCTTTGCCATGCCATGCCCACTGCCCACGTTCACCAGCCCCGTTCAATTTTTGCTTTGCCCCCCCCCTGTTCATTTCCATGTGCGCCAGGATCCGCAAGGCAACAGTTTGCAAGCTGCGAGAACTGCCCTGTTGGCAGCTACAACACGGGCCTGCAGTGGCGGCCCGTGAACCGTGTTTGCGTCCATCCATTCATGCATCCATTCGTTGTGCTCATTGCGTGTGCCGCTTGAGCTGGCACGGAGACTGCGTTGTGCAGCCCATGCACCGTTGTGGTTCACTGCGTTCAGTTCAAAAGGGAAGGCCTTGGACTGCGTGTGAGCAGCCAGCCACGTTCCCTGTCACCTGCATTGTTTGAGCCAGAGACTGCATGTGGGCAGCCTGGCTCCCTGCTAACTGCTTTCTTTTGCAGAGTTCAATGATCCTGGGCCATGGTTTAGTGTAAGATTTGTAAGTTAAGGTTAAGATGTACTGTACATATGAGTGCGCCCCCGGCATGTATGTCTTAGCGCCGGCAATTTTATTTAAGTCGTCCGTGTGAGTGGGTTTGTTTAGATAGTTACGCAGCACTCAGGTTATTTATTTTGGGGACATGAATACCATGAATGTCGCACTCAGGGATCCGTAGGTAAAATGTACTAGGGGAAAACTACACATGATGGCACACGAAAATTTGACGACTCGGGACGAGTCTGTAAAAAGGGAAGGGGGTAGTGTTGTGGTTACCAGATTCGCAAACCACCATTCAGGTCCCTTAGGTGAGGTATCTCGGTAAGTGCATGTGTAGTTAGGCCCAAACCCGTTGTCTAGTGGGAATACATGTCATTTATACGTGCTGCGACTCTTCAGGATAGCCGTTTTTCTTTTACTATCTTTATTTTGGACCAATCGCCACCATCACAACCACAACAACAACCACCAACCACAACGCCGCTTCACCACAACCGCCATGACCTTTACCGTCGCAACTCGCCACCATCGCATCACCGTCATCTCGCGCCACTCATGGGCACCGATGCTGGACTCGTGTAGGGCGCACGTTGAACAGCGTGTACAAAACCACGGATTTTCTGCTTCAAAAACGGATCGAAAACGACACACGCCCACTTTTTGCCGTCCAATCGGTGAGCGAGGGGCGAATTGGCCCCGCCCCCAGGGCGATCGATATATGCAAATTTGTGGATCAAAAAGCCTTCACGCCCACTTTTTCTCGGGCCAATGGGGAGCGAGGTGAAAGGTCAAAGGGAGGGGGTCAAAGGCGAAGTTACGGGGGTTAAAAGGACGGTGTTCGTCAGTGAAAGGAGTAGTAAAAGTCGGAACGAGGAAGGAAGGAGTCGGAACCAGTAGTAAGAAGTCGGAACGAGGAAGAAGGGAGTCGTAAAGGTCGGAACGAGGCGAAGGAGAGTCGGAACGGAGGGGACGAGCTGTGGAGAGGCGGCGAGTCGGACGAAGGGTGCTCGCGTCGTGCAAGGAGCTGCGCGCCCGAGGGAGGCCGGCAGCGCGACCTGGCCGAGGTGGAGACGCTCGTCGCACATAATAAAGATCCTCTATACCCCGAGCATCAGCAACCCCCCTCCTGTTTCCCCCGCGCTGAGATAGTGCGACCAAGGGGGCCCCGTTCCCACCCCTGCCAGGCACTGTCCACGAGGCCCGCGGGTTGCGGGGCCATCGCCGCTCCGCGTCTCATCACCAGACGGGTAGGCCCGACCAGGTCTCGGCCCCAGGCCTACCTCATTCTTGAGGGTATTTCTTTTCCTTGGTTTTGGGTATGTGTTGTCGGCGCCGTCTGTGAAGTAGAATTGTATAAGTGTTGCCGTGTGCTCGGTAGTCGGTATTAGCTCTGCACTGTGTTTTCACTTTTATGTTTGCTTTTTGTGTAAATGGAATTGTGTTTTCTTTTTTGTGTGCATTTGGTGGAATTGTATTTGTGTGCTTTCCGTTCGTCGCGAATAAATGTGCTTTATTGTTGAACTGTTTCCCGCTTCGCTTCGTCTTTTTCCCCATTGAACCCCCATCTTGCTTCACGTAAAGGGTTGGTAGTGGGCTGAATACGCCCGATAATTAATCGAACCGTCGAGGTCGACGATAACACCGCTCGGTTATTCTGATAGTACGGAACGGGTCGCTTAAGTGGCCCGTGTCCGAAGTCGACCTGCGGCGAGGTGCGATCGCCCGGTCTACCCTCCGCGTGGGTACTTAGGTAGTTCGAATTTGGCGAGCAACCCTATCCCACGCGGGGGCTGATTGGCTCGATCGCGGTGAGACCGAAAGGTCCACCCGTGACTGGTTCCCGGCGTTAGTCCGAGAGGGTCACGACTGGATTGTCCGTCCGGTGGGCGACGTGCCGCGATTCGAGTTACGTGGCCGTCGCACGCCGGCGGGCGCGAAAACCGCAACACTGGTGTCAGGTCGTGCGATACAAATTCATCGCCCTCCTCGCGGCACTGGTATCGGAGAACAGGAAAACGGGCTCTCCTGTCTCCGGCTAAATTCACGGGAATCGGTCCAGGGGTGAGAGAAGCGACCCCCGATTCCCTCCAAATTACGAGCGAGCGAAATTAACCCTTCACGAGAAGCAAGATGGCGTCTCAAGGCGAGCGGGAGCCGGGGGTATTAGAAATGGATGTAGAATGTGTAGAATCCATGGTCCAGGATGGAATCCCCGAGCAGGAAATGTTGATTGTGCAGGAACACGGACTCGCCCAACTGAACCCAGAGCCCGAAATGGGTGCGGCAGTGGCCGCAGTGTATGACACCTCCCCCCTCTCCACCAAAACCCTTCCCCAACCCTTGCCGAAACGGCTCAGCTGAGTGCATCCGACATGGCCCAGCTATGCGCCATGCTGGCGGCAATGACAGAAAAGATGGATACAAATACAAATGAAATGAAAAACGAAATGAAAGACATGAACAAGCAAATGAATGAAGTGAAAACGACGATGGATGCGAATACACAACAAATGAACGAAAAGATGGATGCGAATACACAACAAATGAACGGAATGGAAACAAACATGAAGGAGGAAATGAAAGAACTACGGGGTGAGACGCAGAACATGGGCCGATGCCTGCAGGCGGGCATGAAGGCCGTGACCAGGGAGCTGGGAATGGCGACTCCACGTGTGGGAGCAAACGAGCTGGAAGGGGGTGCAACGGCTGACAGGCCGGCGGTGGAGGCGGGTGAAAAATAATTCAGGGGGCGTGTTGGGCGAGGGTCGTGACAGAGGAATCGACGGTGACCAAAAGGGAAAAATTAAATGGGGAGACCAAAACGTGTGAGACGAGACACGAGGTGACGACAAAGGAAATAATAATAGTTGAGACACGGGAGATAGAGGGTGAATTGGACGGGGTAAGTGACGCACACACACACACGGAGGTAGTGGAGGATAAAGGGGTGAGCTCGCGGAGCGTGTGGAGACCCAGTGCGAGCACCTGGATGGCCTCCTCCAGGAACGAGGGGAGGGAGTATGCCCCCTTGAGGCGAGTCACGACCAGGTGGGTTCGGTCGTGCTTTGCGAGGTTGAGGGGAGGAGTGCTGCGAACGGGTGCTTGGAGAGCTTGGGGGGTATAGAGGCCCCGGAGACCCTTGTGGGGACACGAATCCCCAGTGTGGTTGTCCCTGTGTGTGTGGTGCAAGGTGTGAGTGCGTCCCCGTGTGTGGAAGCGACCCCGTGTGTGAGTGGTGTGGTGGCGATGGTGCCGGAGTGCGTGCTTCCCAGCACGCCGTGTGTGGATGAGGCACCGTGTGTGAGAGAGGCCGTGTGTGTGAGTGAAACGGCCAGTATGAGTGAGGCACCACGTGTGAGTGGTGTGGTGGCGATGGTGCCGGAGTACGTGCTTCCCAGCACGCCGTGTGTGGATGAGGCACGGAGTGTGGATGAGGCACCGCGGTTGGGGGCGCCCGCGTGTATGAGTGAGGGACGTTGTGTGGAAGAGACCGCGTGTGTGAGTGTCGCCGTGTGTATGAGTGAGGTACCGCGGGTGAGTGCCCCCGCGTGTATGAGTGAGGCACGGTGTGTGGATGAGGCACAGCGGTTGAGTGCCCTCGCGTGCGTGGGTGAGGCACCGCGGGTGAGTGCCCCCGCGCGAGTGAATGGAGCACCACGTGTGAGTAGTATGGTTTGTGTGAGTAGTGAGGCACGCGTGAGTGAACGGCCGTGTGCAAGGTCGCTGTGTGCCAGGGAGACCGTGTGTGTGAGAGAGCGGTATGAGAGGGAGATGTCGGTTGGCATGCGGGAGCACGCAGCCGCGTCTCCCCGTGTGAATGTGATGGTGTGGACTGTGTGCGTCGTAACACGCAGGTATGCGTGTGTGGAATGGAGACGGAGACGGCGACAGAGGAGAGAAAGCCGAGTAGCGGCTGTAGTTGTTTCGAGGACCGTGCCGGGTTCACCCAGCAGTGAGCACGCGGTTCGTGCTGTGCAACGCACGAGACCGCCACGTGCTCGCTTGCGAGAGTGAAGTCCCGGTCCGGAAACGCACGCGGTGGATTTGCCGATCCCGCGGACGGACAAAGTTTAGGCAGGTAAACGGATTTGGACCGGACGGGTTCTCCACGCGATCGTGTGTGTTAAGCTCCAACGGGCAAAGCACATGTGTTCGCGTGGGAAACCCCTCGAGACGTGGGGCTTGTGTTTTTTTTTTGCGCACGGTGACGTCATGGCTGCACGTGTGGTTGGAATCCGGCAGGAGGGGTATCTCTGCCGGATGGCACCGTCCAAGGAGGGACGAGGAACACGTGCAGCTGCATGACGTCACGGACAGGTGCAAAGTGCGCGAGCTCTGAGTTGCCGCGCAGGTGCTGCGCATGGGGAAAAAAAAAAAAAAAAAGCAAGCCTCACTTTCGGGTGTACAGGATTCCTGGGCAAGGGGTGAAAGACCCCCTTACCTGGGCACAGGATGGAAACTAGTTAGGGGGAAGGGTTAGCTTAGTTAGACCGACTCCATGGGGCAGGGGTAAGTCCTCATGGAGTCCGTGGAATGGATTAGTTAGAGGGATTGTAGCCAGATTTAGGTGGGGAAATAAAATGATTTATTTGGAGACAGAGACAGACTTTGGATGTGTAGAGGGGACGTAGCTTAGCTACGTAGTGTTAAATGGAACGTGCTGTAGTTTAAGGGACGACGTGGGAGCACGAGTTAGTTAGGGAGGTAGTTAGGAGGATGGCAGAGTTCAGTGGTGTGTGTGTTGAAGAGTTGGTGAGTGAAGTGGAAGCATGTGCTTGGTGAGTGAGTGAGGCCAGCGGGTCTGTGTGTGTGGAGTGAATGGGGAAAGCATGGTGCGATGAGTGATTGGGGGGAGGAGTGACTCCCGCCCAAGGGACCCCCGGGGTCAGTGTAGATTGAGTCAGTTGGGTTAGTCAAATTGAAAAATGGAGGTCGTCTTGTTGTTGGTGGGAAAGTAGGCTCGAAACCCATTTGGAGGGGTGCAGGAGCCCTGTTGACGGGCTTGGGAGCGTGGCTGCGAAAGGTGAGTATCGCTGAGTGGATACCCCGGGCACCAGGCTAGTCGGCCGCGGTAGGCCAAGGGCCCATGGGGGGCCGGGATAGAGTAGTGGGCACGGGTGCGCCTGCTTGGTGCGGGGGCCCGGGGCGCCATTAGCCGCGTGGGCAGTGTTGTGGGCACGGGTGACCCTCGGAAAGGGGCCCGGGAGGCCGGCCTGCCACGTGTGCGGTTCAGGGGAGGTGCCATGGGGGGCACTCCCCGGTGTTAGGGAGCTGGTAGGCTCGGAGGCAGTGTAGTGCCCGGGGGTGCCATAGCGGGAGATTCGGCAGAGGGTCGTGCCTGCCGGAGGGAGCCACGTGTCCCAGCCAGGAGACCGTGTGAGGGCACGGAGAGAAATTGGGGGGGCGAGGCCCGAAATTGTGAGGACACCAACACAGGCGACGGGAATCTGGGTTGTTAGAACCAATAGTTTAAGCGAGAGGCGCTTGTTGAAAGCCCCGGGGTAGTTTAACAGTTAAATGGTTAGGGTAGATTAGGAGATGTACCCCTCCGCACCATCCATCCCCTCGCTGTCGTTGTGGGCCGCTGGACCCACTTTGGTTATAGATCGCCGAACTCTGGGGAGGCCATTCTGAGGCTTCGTTGGGCCTCGACACAGGACGTTAGCTCTCCCTTATTCCCCTCCGGGAAGGGAACGTAGGGGTTGGGAGTAGGCTAGGTGACAGGATAGGTTAGCCGAACAAGGACGATAAAGGGGGTTAGGGGACGATTTATAGAGGGGAAGTAAACATAAAAGTAAAAATAAAAAAAATAAGTTGGGGCTAAATTGGGGTTTGACAAATTAAGGGAGTGGGTATGTACAGTGACAGGCAAAGGCGATAGGTTGGGAGGGAGACAGGTAGGTAGGTCCGAGCCCGCCCTCCAAGTGGCCAGCACCACCGCACTCCCTCCACCAACCTCCGCTGAACGGCAAGAGCTGGCCAACTTCATCGGCTGGCCGTGTTTTGCTTCAAGGCGGAGGCCGGCTAACTTCATTGGCAGCTGTTGTTGTGCTGCAAGGCCTGTACCGGCCAGTTCATCTGCGGGCTGTGTTTGCCTGCAGCGGCCTTCTTCTGCGGGCTGTGTTTGCCTGCTGCCTTTGCCATGCCATGCCCACTGCCCACGTTCACCAGCCCCGTTCAATTTTTGCTTTGCCCCCCCTGTTCATTTCCATGTGCGCCAGGATCCGCAAGGCAACAGTTTGCAAGCTGCGAGAACTGCCCTGTTGGCAGCTACAACACGGGCCTGCAGTGGCGGCCCGTGAACCGTGTTTGCGTCCATCCATTCATGCATCCATTCGTTGTGCTCATTGCGTGTGCCGCTTGAGCTGGCACGGAGACTGCGTTGTGCAGCCCATGCACCGTTGTGGTTCACTGCGTTCAGTTCAAAAGGGAAGGCCTTGGACTGCGTGTGAGCAGCCAGCCACGTTCCCTGTCACCTGCATTGTTTGAGCCAGAGACTGCATGTGGGCAGCCTGGCTCCCTGCTAACTGCTTTCTTTTGCAGAGTTCAATGATCCTGGGCCATGGTTTAGTGTAAGATTTGTAAGTTAAGGTTAAGATGTACTGTACATATGAGTGCGCCCCGGCATGTATGTCTTAGCGCCGGCAATTTTATTTAAGTCGTCCGTGTGAGTGGGTTTGTTTAGATAGTTACGCAGCACTCAGGTTATTTATTTTGGGGACATGAATACCATGAATGTCGCACTCAGGGATCCGTAGGTAAAATGTACTAGGGAAAACTACACATGATGGCACACGAAAATTTGACGACTCGGGACGAGTCTGTAAAAAGGGAAGGGGTAGTGTTGTGGTTACCAGATTCGCAAACCACCATTCAGGTCCCTTAGGTGAGGTATCTCGGTAAGTGCATGTGTAGTTAGGCCCAAACCCGTTGTCTAGTGGGAATACATGTCATTTATACGTGCTGCGACTCTTCAGGATAGCCGTTTTTCTTTTACTATCTTTATTTTGGACCAATCGCCACCATCACAACCACAACAACAACCACCAACCACAACGCCGCTTCACCACAACCGCCATGACCTTTACCGTCGCAACTCGCCACCATCGCATCACCGTCATCTCGCGCCACTCATGGGCACCGATGCTGGACTCGTGTAGGGCGCACGTTGAACAGCGTGTACAAAACCACGGATTTTCTGCTTCAAAAACGGATCGAAAACGACACACGCCCACTTTTTGCCGTCCAATCGGTGAGCGAGGGGCGAATTGGCCCCGCCCCCAGGGCGATCGATATATGCAAATTTGTGGATCAAAAAGCCTTCACGCCCACTTTTTCTCGGGCCAATGGGGAGCGAGGTGAAAGGTCAAAGGGAGGGGGTCAAAGGCGAAGTTACGGGGGGGATAAAAGGACGGTGTTCGTCAGTGAAAGGAGTAGTAAAAGTCGGAACGAGGAAGGAAGGAGTCGGAACCAGTAGTAAGAAGTCGGAACGAGGAAGAAGGGAGTCGTAAAGGTCGGAACGAGGCGAAGGAGAGTCGGAACGGAGGGGACGAGCTGTGGAGAGGCGGCGAGTCGGACGAAGGGTGCTCGCGTCGTGCAAGGAGCTGCGCGCCCGAGGGAGGCCGGCAGCGCGACCTGGCCGAGGTGGAGACGCTCGTCGCACATAATAAAGATCCTCTATACCCCGAGCATCAGCAACCCCCCTCCTGTTTCCCCCCGCGCTGAGATAGTGCGACCAAGGGGGCCCCGTTCCCACCCCCTGCCAGGCACTGTCCACGAGGCCCGCGGGTTGCGGGGCCATCGCCGCTCCGCGTCTCATCACCAGACGGGTAGGCCCGACCAGGTCTCGGCCCCAGGCCTACCTCATTCTTGAGGGTATTTCTTTTCCTTGGTTTTGGGTATGTGTTGTCGGCGCCGTCTGTGAAGTAGAATTGTATAAGTGTTGCCGTGTGCTCGGTAGTCGGTATTAGCTCTGCACTGTGTTTTCACTTTTATGTTTGCTTTTTGTGTAAATGGAATTGTGTTTTCTTTTTTGTGTGCATTTGGTGGAATTGTATTTGTGTGCTTTCCGTTCGTCGCGAATAAATGTGCTTTATTGTTGAACTGTTTCCCGCTTCGCTTCGTCTTTTTCCCCATTGAACCCCCATCTTGCTTCACGTAAAGGGTTGGTAGTGGGCTGAATACGCCCGATAATTAATCGAACCGTCGAGGTCGACGATAACACCGCTCGGTTATTCTGATAGTACGGAACGGGTCGCTTAAGTGGCCCGTGTCCGAAGTCGACCTGCGGCGAGGTGCGATCGCCCGGTCTACCCTCCGCGTGGGTACTTAGGTAGTTCGAATTTGGCGAGCAACCCTATCCCACGCGGGGGCTGATTGGCTCGATCGCGGTGAGACCGAAAGGTCCACCCGTGACTGGTTCCCGGCGTTAGTCCGAGAGGGTCACGACTGGATTGTCCGTCCGGTGGGCGACGTGCCGCGATTCGAGTTACGTGGCCGTCGCACGCCGGCGGGCGCGAAAACCGCAACACTGGTGTCAGGTCGTGCGATACAAATTCATCGCCCTCCTCGCGGCACTGGTATCGGAGAACAGGAAAACGGGCTCTCCTGTCTCCGGCTAAATTCACGGGAATCGGTCCAGGGGTGAGAGAAGCGACCCCCGATTCCCTCCAAATTACGAGCGAGCGAAATTAACCCTTCACGAGAAGCAAGATGGCGTCTCAAGGCGAGCGGGAGCCGGGGGTATTAGAAATGGATGTAGAATGTGTAGAATCCATGGTCCAGGATGGAATCCCCGAGCAGGAAATGTTGATTGTGCAGGAACACGGACTCGCCCAACTGAACCCAGAGCCCGAAATGGGTGCGGCAGTGGCCGCAGTGTATGACACCTCCCCCCCCTCTCCACCAAAACCCTTCCCCAACCCTTGCCGAAACGGCTCAGCTGAGTGCATCCGACATGGCCCAGCTATGCGCCATGCTGGCGGCAATGACAGAAAAGATGGATACAAATACAAATGAAATGAAAAACGAAATGAAAGACATGAACAAGCAAATGAATGAAGTGAAAACGACGATGGATGCGAATACACAACAAATGAACGAAAAGATGGATGCGAATACACAACAAATGAACGGAATGGAAACAAACATGAAGGAGGAAATGAAAGAACTACGGGGTGAGACGCAGAACATGGGCCGATGCCTGCAGGCGGGCATGAAGGCCGTGACCAGGGAGCTGGGAATGGCGACTCCACGTGTGGGAGCAAACGAGCTGGAAGGGGGTGCAACGGCTGACAGGCCGGCGGTGGAGGCGGGTGAAAAAATAATTCAGGGGCGTGTTGGGCGAGGGTCGTGACAGAGGAATCGACGGTGACCAAAAGGGAAAAATTAAATGGGGAGACCAAAACGTGTGAGACGAGACACGAGGTGACGACAAAGGAAATAATAATAGTTGAGACACGGGAGATAGAGGGTGAATTGGACGGGGTAAGTGACGCACACACACACACGGAGGTAGTGGAGGATAAAGGGGTGAGCTCGCGGAGCGTGTGGAGACCCAGTGCGAGCACCTGGATGGCCTCCTCCAGGAACGAGGGGAGGGAGTATGCCCCCTTGAGGCGAGTCACGACCAGGTGGGTTCGGTCGTGCTTTGCGAGGTTGAGGGGAGGAGTGCTGCGAACGGGTGCTTGGAGAGCTTGGGGGGTATAGAGGCCCCGGAGACCCTTGTGGGGACACGAATCCCCAGTGTGGTTGTCCCTGTGTGTGTGGTGCAAGGTGTGAGTGCGTCCCCGTGTGTGGAAGCGACCCCGTGTGTGAGTGGTGTGGTGGCGATGGTGCCGGAGTGCGTGCTTCCCAGCACGCCGTGTGTGGATGAGGCACCGTGTGTGAGAGAGGCCGTGTGTGTGAGTGAAACGGCCAGTATGAGTGAGGCACCACGTGTGAGTGGTGTGGTGGCGATGGTGCCGGAGTACGTGCTTCCCAGCACGCCGTGTGTGGATGAGGCACGGAGTGTGGATGAGGCACCGCGGTTGAGTGCCCCCGCGTGTATGAGTGAGGGACGTTGTGTGGAAGAGACCGCGTGTGTGAGTGTCGCCGTGTGTATGAGTGAGGTACCGCGGGTGAGTGCCCCCGCGTGTATGAGTGAGGCACGGTGTGTGGATGAGGCACAGCGGTTGAGTGCCCTCGCGTGCGTGGGTGAGGCACCGCGGGTGAGTGCCCCCGCGCGAGTGAATGGAGCACCACGTGTGAGTAGTATGGTTTGTGTGAGTAGTGAGGCACGCGTGAGTGAACGGCCGTGTGCAAGGTCGCTGTGTGCCAGGGAGACCGTGTGTGTGAGAGAGCGGTATGAGAGGGAGATGTCGGTTGGCATGCGGGAGCACGCAGCCGCGTCTCCCCGTGTGAATGTGATGGTGTGGACTGTGTGCGTCGTAACACGCAGGTATGCGTGTGTGGAATGGAGACGGAGACGGCGACAGAGGAGAGAAAGCCGAGTAGCGGCTGTAGTTGTTTCGAGGACCGTGCCGGGTTCACCCAGCAGTGAGCACGCGGTTCGTGCTGTGCAACGCACGAGACCGCCACGTGCTCGCTTGCGAGAGTGAAGTCCCGGTCCGGAAACGCACGCGGTGGATTTGCCGATCCCGCGGACGGACAAAGTTTAGGCAGGTAAACGGATTTGGACCGGACGGGTTCTCCACGCGATCGTGTGTGTTAAGCTCCAACGGGCAAAGCACATGTGTTCGCGTGGGAAACCCCTCGAGACGTGGGGCTTGTGTTTTTTTTTTTGCGCACGGTGACGTCATGGCTGCACGTGTGGTTGGAATCCGGCAGGAGGGGTATCTCTGCCGGATGGCACCGTCCAAGGAGGGACGAGGAACACGTGCAGCTGCATGACGTCACGGACAGGTGCAAAGTGCGCGAGCTCTGAGTTGCCGCGCAGGTGCTGCGCATGGGAAAAAAAAAAAAAAGCAAGCCTCACTTTCGGGTGTACAGGATTCCTGGGCAAGGGGTGAAAGACCCCCTTACCTGGGCACAGGATGGAAACTAGTTAGGGGGAAGGGTTAGCTTAGTTAGACCGACTCCATGGGGCAGGGGTAAGTCCTCATGGAGTCCGTGGAATGGATTAGTTAGAGGGATTGTAGCCAGATTTAGGTGGGGAAATAAAATGATTTATTTGGAGACAGAGACAGACTTTGGATGTGTAGAGGGGACGTAGCTTAGCTACGTAGTGTTAAATGGAACGTGCTGTAGTTTAAGGGACGACGTGGGAGCACGAGTTAGTTAGGGGAGGTAGTTAGGAGGATGGCAGAGTTCAGTGGTGTGTGTGTTGAAGAGTTGGTGAGTGAAGTGGAAGCATGTGCTTGGTGAGTGAGTGAGGCCAGCGGGTCTGTGTGTGTGGAGTGAATGGGGAAAGCATGGTGCGATGAGTGATTGGGGGGAGGAGTGACTCCCGCCCAAGGGACCCCCGGGGTCAGTGTAGATTGAGTCAGTTGGGTTAGTCAAATTGAAAAATGGAGGTCGTCTTGTTGTTGGTGGGAAAGTAGGCTCGAAACCCATTTGGAGGGGTGCAGGAGCCCTGTTGACGGGCTTGGGAGCGTGGCTGCGAAAGGTGAGTATCGCTGAGTGGATACCCCGGGCACCAGGCTAGTCGGCCGCGGTAGGCCAAGGGCCCATGGGGGGCCGGGATAGAGTAGTGGGCACGGGTGCGCCTGCTTGGTGCGGGGGCCCGGGGCGCCATTAGCCGCGTGGGCAGTGTTGTGGGCACGGGTGACCCTCGGAAAGGGGCCCGGGAGGCCGGCCTGCCACGTGTGCGGTTCAGGGAGGTGCCATGGGGGCACGCCCCGGTGTTAGGGAGCTGGTAGGAACGGAGGCAGTGTAGTGCCCGGGGTGCCATAGCGGGAGATTCGGCAGAGGGTCGTGCCTGCCGGAGGGAGCCACGTGTCCCAGCCAGGAGACCGTGTGAGGGCACGGAGAGAAAATTGGGGGGTGAGGCCCGAAATTGTGAGGACACCAACACAGGCGACGGGAATCTGGGTTGTTAGAACCAATAGTTTAAGCGAGAGGCGCTTGTTGAAAGCCCCGGGGTAGTTTAACAGTTAAATGGTTAGGGTAGATTAGGAGATGTACCCCTCCGCACCATCCATCCCCTCGCTGTCGTTGTGGGCCGCTGGACCCACTTTGGTTATAGATCGCCGAACTCTGGGGAGGCCATTCTGAGGCTTCGTTGGGCCTCGACACAGGACGTTAGCTCTCCCTTATTCCCCTCCGGGAAGGGAACGTAGGGGTTGGGAGTAGGCTAGGTGACAGGATAGGTTAGCCGAACAAGGACGATAAAGGGGGTTAGGGGACGATTTATAGAGGGGAAGTAAACATAAAAGTAAAAATAAAAAAAATAAGTTGGGGCTAAATTGGGGTTTGACAAATTAAGGGAGTGGGTATGTACAGTGACAGGCAAAGGCGATAGGTTGGGAGGGAGACAGGTAGGTAGGTCCGAGCCCGCCCTCCAAGTGGCCAGCACCACCGCACTCCCTCCACCAACCTCCGCTGAACGGCAAGAGCTGGCCAACTTCATCGGCTGGCCGTGTTTTGCTTCAAGGCGGAGGCCGGCTAACTTCATTGGCAGCTGTTGTTGTGCTGCAAGGCCTGTACCGGCCAGTTCATCTGCGGGCTGTGTTTGCCTGCAGCGGCCTTCTTCTGCGGGCTGTGTTTGCCTGCTGCCTTTGCCATGCCATGCCCACTGCCCACGTTCACCAGCCCCGTTCAATTTTTGCTTTGCCCCCCCCTGTTCATTTCCATGTGCGCCAGGATCCGCAAGGCAACAGTTTGCAAGCTGCGAGAACTGCCCTGTTGGCAGCTACAACACGGGCCTGCAGTGGCGGCCCGTGAACCGTGTTTGCGTCCATCCATTCATGCATCCATTCGTTGTGCTCATTGCGTGTGCCGCTTGAGCTGGCACGGAGACTGCGTTGTGCAGCCCATGCACCGTTGTGGTTCACTGCGTTCAGTTCAAAAGGGAAGGCCTTGGACTGCGTGTGAGCAGCCAGCCACGTTCCCTGTCACCTGCATTGTTTGAGCCAGAGACTGCATGTGGGCAGCCTGGCTCCCTGCTAACTGCTTTCTTTTGCAGAGTTCAATGATCCTGGGCCATGGTTTAGTGTAAGATTTGTAAGTTAAGGTTAAGATGTACTGTACATATGAGTGCGCCCCCGGCATGTATGTCTTAGCGCCGGCAATTTTATTTAAGTCGTCCGTGTGAGTGGGTTTGTTTAGATAGTTACGCAGCACTCAGGTTATTTATTTTGGGGACATGAATACCATGAATGTCGCACTCAGGGATCCGTAGGTAAAATGTACTAGGGGAAAACTACACATGATGGCACACGAAAATTTGACGACTCGGGACGAGTCTGTAAAAAGGGAAGGGGGTAGTGTTGTGGTTACCAGATTCGCAAACCACCATTCAGGTCCCTTAGGTGAGGTATCTCGGTAAGTGCATGTGTAGTTAGGCCCAAACCCGTTGTCTAGTGGGAATACATGTCATTTATACGTGCTGCGACTCTTCAGGATAGCCGTTTTTCTTTTACTATCTTTATTTTGGACCAATCGCCACCATCACAACCACAACAACAACCACCAACCACAACGCCGCTTCACCACAACCGCCATGACCTTTACCGTCGCAACTCGCCACCATCGCATCACCGTCATCTCGCGCCACTCATGGGCACCGATGCTGGACTCGTGTAGGGCGCACGTTGAACAGCGTGTACAAAACCACGGATTTTCTGCTTCAAAAACGGATCGAAAACGACACACGCCCACTTTTTGCCGTCCAATCGGTGAGCGAGGGGCGAATTGGCCCCGCCCCCAGGGCGATCGATATATGCAAATTTGTGGATCAAAAAGCCTTCACGCCCACTTTTTCTCGGGCCAATGGGGAGCGAGGTGAAAGGTCAAAGGGAGGGAGGCAAAGGCGAAGTTAGGGGGGGATAAAAGGACGGTGTTCGTCAGTGAAAGGAGTAGTAAAAGTCGGAACGAGGAAGGAAGGAGTCGGAACCAGTAGTAAGAAGTCGGAACGAGGAAGAAGGGAGTCGTAAAGGTCGGAACGAGGCGAAGGAGAGTCGGAACGGAGGGGACGAGCTGTGGAGAGGCGGCGAGTCGGACGAAGGGTGCTCGCGTCGTGCAAGGAGCTGCGCGCCCGAGGGAGGCCGGCAGCGCGACCTGGCCGAGGTGGAGACGCTCGTCGCACATAATAAAGATCCTCTATACCCCGAGCATCAGCAACCCCCCTCCTGTTTCCCCCCGCGCTGAGATAGTGCGACCAAGGGGGCCCCGTTCCCACCCCCTGCCAGGCACTGTCCACGAGGCCCGCGGGTTGCGGGGCCATCGCCGCTCCGCGTCTCATCACCAGACGGGTAGGCCCGACCAGGTCTCGGCCCCAGGCCTACCTCATTCTTGAGGGTATTTCTTTTCCTTGGTTTTGGGTATGTGTTGTCGGCGCCGTCTGTGAAGTAGAATTGTATAAGTGTTGCCGTGTGCTCGGTAGTCGGTATTAGCTCTGCACTGTGTTTTCACTTTTATGTTTGCTTTTTGTGTAAATGGAATTGTGTTTTCTTTTTTGTGTGCATTTGGTGGAATTGTATTTGTGTGCTTTCCGTTCGTCGCGAATAAATGTGCTTTATTGTTGAACTGTTTCCCGCTTCGCTTCGTCTTTTTCCCCATTGAACCCCCATCTTGCTTCACGTAAAGGGTTGGTAGTGGGCTGAATACGCCCGATAATTAATCGAACCGTCGAGGTCGACGATAACACCGCTCGGTTATTCTGATAGTACGGAACGGGTCGCTTAAGTGGCCCGTGTCCGAAGTCGACCTGCGGCGAGGTGCGATCGCCCGGTCTACCCTCCGCGTGGGTACTTAGGTAGTTCGAATTTGGCGAGCAACCCTATCCCACGCGGGGGCTGATTGGCTCGATCGCGGTGAGACCGAAAGGTCCACCCGTGACTGGTTCCCGGCGTTAGTCCGAGAGGATCACGACTGGATTGTCCGTCCGGTGGGCGACGTGCCGCGATTCGAGTTACGTGGCCGTCGCACGCCGGCGGGCGCGAAAACCGCAACAATATATATATATATATATATATATATATATATATATATATATATATATATATATATATATATATATATATATATATATATATATATATATATATATATATGTATATATATATATATGTATGAATATGAATATGTATATATGTATATATATATATGCATATGTATATATATATATATATACATATGTATATATGTCTATATATACAGTCATGCGCCGCTTAACAACGTTCCGGGCAACGACGGATCGCATATACGACGGATCTGCCAGCTCCGGAAAAAAAAAAAAAGTAGCTGAAAAATTCCTATCGCTGAGTGATGTAGCCGACGTAGCGCTGCCAGTCGTATAAAAATAGCACGTACAATTATGTACGCTGTACAGTACATAACTCTTCATAATGATAAACGACAGTGTGGCCATGTTATAATGCGATCGTTGAGGTCCATAAAATGTCATCGCGAAAAAAGCAGTGTCGTGCCCAGGTCAAAAAACCAGTAAAGACCAGTGGCTTACTGGTCAACTGGTACCAGTTGAAAACCAGTAGCCAACTGGTACCAGTAAAGCCAGTTGGTTTCTTACAGGTTTTAATATGGAAATTGGAATAGAGTGATATATTACCAGTTGAAATACAATTGTATTTAACTAACTGGTATCAACTGGGAGACCAGTACATTGTAACTGGTATCAACTGGGAGACCAGTACATTGTAACTGGTATCAACTGGGAGACCAGTACATTGCAACTGGTATGAACTGGGACCAGTACATTGCAACTGGTATCAACTGGAACCAGTAAGACTTTAACTGGTACAAATATGAGCTACTGGTTTTTTCAACTGGGAAATTGGAATTCTGACTGAATTTAACTGGTACCAGTTGAAACCAATAGAGACCAGTTAAAGACCAATTAGAACCAATAGAGACCAGTTGAAAATGTGTACTGGTTTTAACTGGTTTTTCGACCTGGGTGCTAAATC
>NW_028222398.1:0-5000 GCF_056783735.1 Eptatretus burgeri
CCTCAAAACATGTCAGGGGCTGCTTTCATGACCTCCAGCCCTCAACATGGAAGATGTCCAGAAGAACATGGAGAAAAACTCAAATTTGTGCAGAGAATGGAGGGAAGCACACAGATAAATTCCAACTAAATTCTAACTGCGTGCATCGGGACTTTATGGCCACTCTGTAGATAATGCCCCTGCCCATTCAGGTACATATGCAAGACTGGTGTGATAATCCAATACGTTTTGCCACCCCTTAGATAACCTTCCATGCAGAAATCAATTTCGTAGTCTTGGCTCACTGACCCAATCATCCAAGCCTGAGGGATTTTACCTCCATATAACAGGAAGCTGTGGCAGAGGAAGCTTTTCAGCGCTTGTGGGTTTTCCGAGTGGAACAGTAGGAGTTTCGTTTTTAGAAAACGTTTAACAATCGAAGGCACAGTAAATGCAACGATTCCGTAATGTACGTACAATTTTCGATGTTCTTTCACCACGCTCATGTCTTTTTAATAATGTCCAACTGCACCGCCAAAGTTATACTCTGTCCCTGCTTCTTGATATGACATGTGCTTGGCGAAGCACTCACGGGTTTTCTTTGCACTCAATATGTATGACGTGAGGTTTAACACCTTAATCCTTTCAGCTCTGTTTATAAAGAAATATGCAAGGTAAATTGCGTACGTACCGCTTTATACAATGGCCACTCTCGTTCTTCGACTGATCGTCCTCCACCAAGAGACCCATCGCCCATGGTGTGTTGCGGAGGGATACTGCACATGCACAGAGGAGTGAAAACTGTCTCCGTTACTCAGCTGGAGGTTTCCAGAGTTTTTATTACGATTGCGTTTTGCAAAAATCGATTTTGAATCTCCCAAAAAGTAAATGATGACTTTGAACGTGTGTGTGTGTGTGTGTGTGTGTGTGTGTGTGTGTGTGTGTGTGTGTGTGTGTGTGTGTGTGTGTGTGTGTGTGTGTGTGTGTGTGTGTGTGTGTGTGTGTGTGTGTGTGTGTGTGTGTCTGTGTGTGTGTGTGTGTGTGTGTGTGTGTGTCCCCTCCACAACTCCAAAACCATGACACCAGCAGCCCTGAAACTTAGCATGTACACTAAGGCAACTCCAAGAGAAGCGTATGGATGAAAATTGGGTGTTTGGGTTAATTAAAACACCTCTTTTGAAGCTATGAGTATGACTTACCTCCATGAAAAGCCTGATGTTGGCTTTGTGGTTAGGGTTGTGGGCTTGGGATCTTAGGGTCCTGAGTTCAAGCCTTGTCCAGCCACTGAGTTGACACCAGGTGGGGTTGACTCAGTCTGTCATCCTTATGAGGTGGGTGAAATGAGTACCAGTGAACTGGGAATAGAGGCACAGCATCAGTGGCACCCCCATACTTGGTAGCAGTGGCAATGTGCACTATTGTTCATAGACAGTTGAAAGCATGAAATCATGTCACCACAATATATGGAAGTATAAATAATAATAATTTTTTTTAACCTCCATGAGAGGCTTATCCTTAGTCAGCCCAAGTTCACTTCACAGGAGTCTTCAGCCGCCATATTGGTTGGCCAATTTAAGCACGCCTTGCCTTGTCAAAATATTATATCTGATTTGAGAATCGGATATAGAGTGGACTAAATAAGTGTTGAAATCTGGAGTGAAATCTTAGAATGTTAACAAAATACCGATTTTTTTTTTAATAACAAAGTGTATTTCTTTAAGCAAAGCATCAAACTTAACATTTTGTACTGTTCAGACAATTATATTGAGTAGACAAAACATTAGAGAATGTGCAGAAAGTGTAAAGTTCTGTTGAGAGCAACAAAAATAACCAGCTGGATGCGGTTGTTTTGCACACTGTGCGAAACGGTCAACAGCGGTCTTTGTTGAGAAATTACGAGCACAGTTTGTTTTTCACCTTTTCGATGCGATCTGCTTTCTTCATAAAAGATTCAAAAAAATCGATTAATTGGTTGGTGAGGCGCCAGCAGTGACCACTATTTTCGTTATTGTCTGTCTGTCTGTTTGTGACTCTCTCCAGAGCATAGCTCCGTGGCGTTTGATGCGATCTTGATGAAACTTGGATACAAGCTAGATATCTTGGTCCAGTTGTGTCTTTTTGTGTGATGGGCGTCCCACGCCCCTTGTGGCCCGAGCCACGCCCACTTGAACTTTTTATTTATTTTTTATTTTTTTCTCTTTTTTTTTTCCTCATAATTTCATTTCCTAGAAGCTGTGTGCGTAATGGCCATAAGTACAACATATAAAAAAAATCCGATTTGATTTGTTCAATTTTGACGGAAGAGATAGGTTTTTGCGGTAGGGCTTCCTCAAAAGTTTCCACTAACTCAAATTGTACCTCCTCGTGGCATTGTTCAATAATGGCCGCGAACCATCGTCGCTTCCCGGCTTGTTTTGCTAATTTTTTAGATCCTCGTGGAGGGATCTCTAAATCTTTTCGCGTTGTTGTTCTTGTGCACTTTTTTGTTTCACAGCCAACAGTTTTTCATCAAAACTTCCTGAAACTTGGTGTATACATGTAAAAATACCCCGCGCAGACAGTAACCATCTCCGATTTTGGAAATTCTTCCGAGAAAAAAAGTTGACGTCATATCGCCGCTAATGAAATAGCCTATACTATTATCTCCGAAACTTAGTTTGTTTCACAGCCTACAGTTTTCATCGAAACTTCCTGAAACTTGGCATATGTATGTAAAAATACCCTGCGCAGACAGTAACCATCTCCGGTTTTGGAAATTCCTCCTAGAAAAAAAAAAGTTATGACGTCTCAAAATATCTCCGCTAATGGAAATCACCTAAAAATTATCTCCGAAAACTAGGCAAGCTTTTTGAACTTTCTGTTTGCGGGAAGTCGAACAGGGCATTAGCAGAGATGAATAACCGCACATATGATACATCACTACCTGACGTCATATCAATTTTTATGACGTCATTCCTATTTTTTGACATTTTTTGTTTCACAACCCAGAGTTTTTCATACGGATCTTCGTGAAACTTGCCATGTATATGCAGAAAGCCTGCGGCGCGGAGAGCAGTAACCATCTCCGATTTTGGAAATTCTTCGAGAAAAAAGTTGACGTCCATAACTATTGCCGCTAATGGAAGCGTCGCCCGATATCATTATCTCCGAAACTAGGCAAGCTGTTTGAATTTTGTTTGTGCCAGAATCAAAGGCGGGCATTAGCACAGATAATTATTTACTCATGCCAAACCTGATACATCCACAATGACGTCATATTCATTTTATGATGTCATCATTAAGAGGGCGAGGATCTTAAAGCTCATTCGAGCTTGTTCACTAGAATTCCACATTTAAAAAAAATTTATTTCAAGGTAACCCTTTGTGGTTTTCCTTTTAGGTGTCCTCTTATCCGTGCAGAACTTCACACAGGATCTGTGAATCGATACGTTTAAAATCTCTTCTCTAATCGATTGGTGCATCGAGCGGCACAGCGTCCTGTCGTTTTGAAGCTTGAATGATGAGTGACCATGTGCTCAATCGATAAGCTATTGATGGATATAAAATGATATAAAAATGAAAGTTTCATTCTTGTCTGATCTTGTGAAAAACAAGTTTTATACAAAATACAGGAAAGGGAGTCCCAGGTTCCGAAACGATCGTTGATGCAGGAAGTTCTGGAAATCAGGTGCGTTATTGCTTTTACAAAGGTTAAAATTTTGTCTCTGTGAGTTTTCAAAAACAAAATATATTTGATAACACCCCCATTTCCGAGCCGTTTGCCGTATTGACGTGTTTTCTAAATGGCTCAGAGCCAATTTTTTTCCACCCTTCACACTGACGATTGGCAGCTGTTTTTTAAAGATTAATGCGAATGCACATCTCCCTGAAACGTTTTTATAATTTGTTTATTGAAATTCCCCCCAAAACAAGGGTGAAAGTTACTCGAGATTTTTGGGTTGTATACAGTACGTACTGCAGTCGGTAATCAGCATTCACAGGGACACCAGCACGGTGTTGATGGTCATGTTTAACCCTCGACCAGTCAAAGATCCCTGGGGGTCTAACTATCATGGCAAGGTCAGCTTTGGCCTTGTTTGCTCTCTCCCACCTGTCTCTCTTTCCTCCCACCTGCTCTGCTCTGTCTCTGTCTGCCTCTCTGTCTGTCTCTGTCTGTCTCTGTCTGTCTCTGCCTCTCTGTCTGTCTCTGCCTCTCTGTCTGTCTCTGCCTCTCTGTCTGTCTCTGTCTGTCTCTCTGTCTGTCTCTCTGTCTGTCTCTGTCTGTCTCTGCCTGTCTGTCTGTGTCTGCCTCTCTGTGTGTCTCTGCCTCTCTGTCTGTCTCTGCCTCTCTGTCTGTCTCTGCCTCTCTGGCTCTCTCTGTCTGTCTCTGCCTCTCTGTCTGTCTCTGCCTCATCTGTCTGTCTCTGCCTCTCTGTCTGTCTCTGCCTCTCTGTCTGTCTCTGCCTCTCTGTCTGTCTCTGCCTCTCTGTCTGTCTCTGCCTCTCTGTCTGTCTCTGCCTCTCTGTCTGTCTCTGCCTCTCTGTCTGTCTCTGCCTCTCTGTCTGTCTCTGCCTCTCTGTCTGTCTCTGCCTCTCTGTCTGTCTCTGCCTCTCTGTCTGTCTCTGCCTCTCTGTCTGTCTCTGCCTCTCTGTCTGTCTCTGCCTCTCTGGTCTGTCTCTGCCTCTCTGTCTGTCTCTGCCTGTCTGTCTGTCTCTGACTCTCTGTCTGTCTCTGCCTCTCTGTCTGTCTCTCTGCCTCTCTGTCTGTCTCTGCCTCTCTGTCTGTCTCTGCCTCTCTGTCTGTCTCTGCCTCTCTGTCTGTCTCTGCCTCTCTGTCTGTCTCTGCCTCTCTGTCTGTCTCTGCCTCTCTGTCTGTCTCTGCCTCTCTGTCTGTCTCTACTGCCTCTCTGTCTGTCTCTCCCTCTCTGTCTGTCTCTGCCTCTCTGTCTGTCTCTGCCTCTCTGTCTGTCTCTGCCTCTCTGTCTGTCTCTGCCTCTCTGTCTGCTTTCTCTGCCTCTCTGTCTGTCTCTGCCTCTCTGTCTG
>NW_028222398.1:22500-25000 GCF_056783735.1 Eptatretus burgeri
CCCTCTCTCCCCTCTCTCTCTCTCTCTCTCTCTCTCTCTCTCTCTCTCTCTCTCTCTCTCTCTCTCTCTCTCTCTCTGCCTCTCTCTCTCTCTCTCTCTCACCTGCCTACTCTCTCTCTCTCTCTCTCTCTCTCTCTCTCTCTCTGTCTCTCTCTCTCTCTCTGCCTCTCTGCTCTCTCTATCTATCTCTCTGCCTCTCTCTCTCTCTCTCTCTCTCTCTCTCTCTCTCTCTCTCTCTCTCTCTGCACCTCTCTCTCTCTCTCTCTCTGCCTCTCTCTCTCTCTCTCTGCCTCTCTCTCTCTCTCTCTGCCTCTCTCTCTCTCTCTCTGCCTCTCTCTCTCCTCTGCCTCTCTCTCTCTCTCTCTCTCTGCCTCTCTCTCTCTCTGCCTCTCTCTCTCTCTCTCTGCCTCTCTCTCTCTCTCTGCCTCTCTCTCTCTCTGCCTCTCTCTCTCTCTGCCTCTCTCTCTCTGCCTCTCTGCCTCTCTCTCTGCCTCTCTGCCTCTCTGCCTCTCTGCCTCTCTCTCTCTCTCTCTCTCTCTGTCTCTCTGTCTCTCTCTCTCTCTCTCTCTCTCTCTCTCTCTCTCTCTCTCTCTCTCTCTCTCTCTCTCTCTCTCTGCCTGCCTCTGCCTCTCTCTCTGCCTCTCTGCCTCTCTGCCTCTCTGTCTCTCTGTCTCTCTGTCTCTCTGTCTCTCTGTCTCTCTGTCTCTCTGTCTCTCTGTCTCTCTGTCTCTCTGTCTGTCTGTCTGCCCCATCTGTCTGTCTGTCTGTCTGTCTGTCATCTGTCTGTCTGTCTGTCTGTCTGTCTGTCTGTCTGTCTGTCTGTCTGTCTCTCTCTCTCTCTCTCTCTCTCTCTCTCTCTCTCTCTCTCTCTCTCTCTGTCTCTCTGTCTCTCTGTCTCTCTGTCTCTCTCTCTCTCTCTCTCTCTCTCTCTCTCTCTCTCTCTCTCTCTCTCTCTCTCTCTCTCTCTGCCTCTCTCTCTCTGCCTCTCTCTCTCTCTCTCTCTCTCTCTGCCTCTCTCTCTCTCTCTCTCTGCCTCTCTCTCTCTCTCTGCCTCTCTCTCTCTCTCTCTCTGCCTCTCTCTCTCTCTCTCTGCGCTCTCTCTCTGCCTCTCTCTCTCTCTCTCTCTCTGCACTCTCTCTCTCTCTCTCTGCCTCTCTCTCTCTGCCTCTCTTTCTCTCTCTGCCTCTCTCTTTCTCTCTCTGTCTCTCTCTGCCTCTCTCTGCCTCTCTCTCTCTCTGCCTCTCTCTCTGCCTCTCTCTCTCTCTGCCCCTCTCTCTGCCTCTCTCTCTCTGCCTCTCTGCCTCTCTCTCTCTCTGCCTCTCTCTCCCTCTCTGCCTCTCTGCCTCTCTCTCTCTCTCTGCTCTCTCTCTCTGCCTCTCTGCCTCTCTCTCTGCCTCTCTGCCTCTCTGCCTCTCTCTCTGCCTCTCTCTCTTTGCCTCTCTGCCTCTCTCTCTCTGCCTCTCTCTCTCTCTCTCTCTGCCTCTCTCTCTCTCTCTCTGCCTCTCTCTCTGCCTCTCTCTGCCTCTCTCTATCTCTCTCTCTGCCTCTCTCTCTGCCTCTCTCTCTCTCTCTCTCTCTCTCTCTCTCTCTCTCTCTCTCTCTCTCTCTCTCTCTCTCTCTCTCTCTCTGCCTCTCTCTCTCTCTGCCTCTCTCTCTCTCTCTCTCTGCCTCTCTCTCTCTCTCTCTCTCTCTCTCTCTCTCTCTCTCTCTCTCTCTCTCTCTCTCTGCCTCTCTCTCTCTCTCTCTCTGCCTCTCTCTCTGCCTCTCTCTCTCTGCCTCTCTCTCTCTCTCCCTCTCTCTCTCTGCCTCTCTCTCTCTCTCTCTCTGCCTCTCTCTCTCTCTCTGCCTCTCTCTCTCTGCCTCTCTCTCTCTGCCTCTCTCTCTCTCTGCCTCTCTCTCTCTCTGCCTCTCTCTCTCTCTGCCTCTCTCTCTCTGCCTCTCTCTCTCTGCCTCTCTCTCTCTTCTCTCTGCCTCTCTCTCTCTACCTACCTCTCTCTCTCTACCTCTCTCTCTCTCTCTGCCTCTCTCTGCCTCTCTCTCTCTCTCTCTGCCTGCCTCTCTCTCTCTCTCTGCCTCTGCCTCTCTCTCTCTCTGCATCTCTCTCTCTCTCTCTCTGCATATCTCTCTCTCTCTCTCTGCATATCTCTCTCTCTCTCTGCATATCTCTCTCTCTCTCTCTCTCTCTCTCTCTCTCTGCCTCTCTCTCTCTCTCTCTCTCTGCCTCTCTCTCTCTCTCTCTCTCTGCCTGCCTGCCTCTCTCTGCCTCTCTCTCTCTGCCTCTCTCTCTCTCTCTCTCTGCCTCTCTCTCTCTGCCTCTCTCTCTCTCTCTCTCTCTCTCTCTCTCTCTCTCTCTCTCTGCCTCTCTCTCTCTCTCTGCCTCTCTCTCTGCCTCTCTCTCTCTCTCTGCCTCTCTCTCTGCCTCTCTCTCTGCCTCTCCTCTCTCTCTCTGCCTCTCTCTCTCTCTCTCTCTGCTGCCTCTCTCTCTCTCTTCTGCCTCTCT
>NW_028222399.1:0-42664 GCF_056783735.1 Eptatretus burgeri
GAGCATTGGTGCTGCCAAGCTCTCAAACTCAGTGCAGATGCTCGAATCGTGACGCCACTGAGTCTGGTCTGTGAATCATATACACTTACTTTTAGGAATCCTTTAAGATGCTGGCAATGGCAGCAAATTTTAATCTTCACTTCCAAACACTTTAAAATTAAGCTCCTCACTTATTGCGATGAATGTACAGGATGTGGGATCAAGATGCATTTCAGTTTTCTATTTAGCACTTTGTCAAAATGCAGAATCGCTCGTCAGAGCAAGAAGACGAGGAAGAGATTATAAAGGATGCCATAGGAGACCATCATATTGTCCATGTGACTCAAGTAATCCTCAGACAACAATTGGCAGCTGTTAATGACAGGAGTTGCAGGGTCTTGTTCGAAGCACTATATATATGTATATATATATATATATATATATATATATATATATATATATATATATATATATATATATATATATATATATATATATATATATATATATGTATATCTGTGTTTTCCCGGAATTATTCGGAAAGCTCCACGAATATAATATGTTCATCATATCTGAGTACTAGTAAGGTATGTAATTAGGGTACCCTGTGAGTACAGGGTACCCTATTGTTTTTCTTCTGTTTATTATTACGCATTATTAGGGTACCCTGTGAGTACAGGGTACCCTATTGTTTTTCTTCTGTTTATTATTACGCATTATTATTAGGGTACCCTGTGAGTACAGGGTACCCTATTGTTTTTCTTCTGTTTATTATTACGCATTATTATTAGGGTACCCTGTGAGTACAGGGTACCCTATTGTTTTTCTTCTGTTTATTATTATTATTATTATTTTTCTTTTTCCGCCGGCATTTTGCACCCTTTTTCGCTTTAAAAACCATTTTCTCTGGGATACTAAGTCCGATCGACACAAAATTTTCACCACAGTATGTATCTTTTTTGATAGCACAATCACGTTATAATTATGACGTCATTGGTCACGTGATACGGTCGCCATCTTGAAAAAAGCGATAAACTTTGGACATCTGTATCTCGGAAACCGTGCAATGGAAAATTTTTTCGCTTGATACATTTTACTAAGCTCCCTATGGGGAACACGTGTGATTTTTCGTGACGTCATAGGTGAAGCGATATTCCAGTGAAAATTCGTCAAGTAGAACGCCATATAGGAAAAATCTGAAAAATTCTGAGCATCATCTACGCCTAAAATTGCTGCGGAAAATGTTTTTCTTGACGTCATCGATGACGTAATTCGGCCGCCATCTTGTTTTTTAGTGTTTTTAAAAAAAAAATCTTCTTCTCCAGAAGGGCTGGACAGATTAAGGCGAAACTTTACAGGTACATTCCCCCTGATGTCCTCTTTCAAGTTTGTTAATTTGTTGTTGATACGTCACATGGTTTGGCGGCCATCTTGAAAAAACCCTAAAACCTTCAAACATCTTCTTCTCCAGAAGCGCTGGTCCCATGAAGGCGAGATTTCACAACTATATTCGGGACATGTATGCGATGCAAGTTTGTTAATTTCAAAGTGATAGGTCACATGGTTTGGCCGCCATGTTGGATTTAAGAAAAATATTAAATAATGTTTTCTCTGGTATTTCATAAGCCATCGAGCGAAAATTTGCAATTGCCTTCCTCCCTCAAGTCTGCATACATGGTAAAAATTTTTTACCTCAGAAGTCACATGGTTTGGCGGCCATCTTGGATAGAAAAATAGACCTTATCCGATTTTCCACGAAACTTCACACACTTGTTCGGGTCGACGATGGAAAGCAGAATTTAAATTTATGATATCATAGGTCACAAGGTTCGGCAGCCATCTTGGATTGAAAATGAATAAATTTTAAAAATCTTCTTCTCCAGAAGGGCAAGACAGATTAAGACGAAACTTCACACATATATTCCCCATGAGATCCTTTCTCAAGTTTGTTAATTTCTTCTTGATCGGTCACATGGTTTGGCGGCCATCTTGAAAAAACCCTAAAACCTTCAAACATCTTCTTCTCCAGAAGCGCTGGTCCACTGAAGGGGAGATTTCAGAACTATATTCGGGAGAGTAAGGCGATATAAGTTTGTTAATTTCGAATTGATAAGTCACATGGTTTGGCCGCCATCTTGGATTTAAGAAAAATATTAAATAATGTTTTCTCTGGAACCGCTTAACCAAACGAATCGAAAATTTGTAATTATCATCGAGAGGGCATTATGCACGCATGATAAAAATTATGACGTCACACGTCACATGGTTTGGCGGCCATCTTGGATAGAAAAACGCACCTTAACCGATTAACACGAAACTTCACAACCGTGTTCCAATACCCAGTTGGAAGCAGAATATAAATTTCTGATGTCATAGGTCACATGGTTCGTCAGCCATCTTGGATTGAAAAACAATATCTTCAAACGTCTTTTTCTCTGAAACGGCTGAACAGATCCAGGCGAAACTCGACCACTATGACCGCCTCTCCTTGACGAATAAAAAGTTCCAACCCCCTTTTGAGGTACAACGCAACGTTTGGCAGCCATATTGGATTGAAGGAAAAATATTAATTAATGTTTACTCTGGTACTACTGCATCAATAAATGTGAAGCATCACCTTTATGGTGCAACAGTCATGCGGAATGAGGGTTTGAAATTTCAACGGGATCGGGCGCAGGGTTTGGCAGCCATGTTGGTTTTAAGAAAAATATTAAATAATGTTTTCTCTGGAACTGCTTAACCTAGCGAAGCGAAAATTTGCACTTATCGTCTACAATTGTGTTTGCACATGTGGTGAAAATTATGACATCAGAAGTCACATGGTTTGGCCGCCATCTTGGATTGAAGGATAAATATTAATTAATGTTTACTCTGGAACCGCTTCCTCTGTATATGCGAAACTTCACATTTATAATTCAGGTGACATGCGAAACAAAAGTTTAAAATTTCAACCTGATCGGTCACGCGGTTTGGGAGCCAGAATTATTTAATTATTTGAATCTAGAAGCCAGTAATAACGAAATTGAACGCTTTGTGCTGCCCGGTTCAGAACTCGTCTGTTCCGCGCCCTCTCGAAGCAGGCCTCTGTTTGTATCACTATTAAATAATGTTTTTCTCTGGCACCGCTTATCCTTTCAATGCGAAACTTTGCGACTGTCATCTGCAGAAAGTCCCATGTTGTATCAAAGGCCGACACGTCTGGGTACCCGGTCATCACTGCCAGCAGTTATAAAGTGGCAGTTCTAGTTATTATTCTTCCGCCGGCATTTTGCACCCTTTTTCGCTTTAAAAATCATTTTCTCTGGAACACTAAGTCCGATCGACAGGAAATTTTCACCATAGTATGTATCTTTTTTGATAGCACAATCACGTTATAATTATGACGTCATTGGTCACGTGGTACGGTCGCCATCTTGAAAAAAGCGATAAACTTTGGACATCTGTATCTCGGAAACCGTGCAATGGAAAAAATTTTCGTTTGATACATTTTACTAAGCTCCCTATGGGGAACACGTGTGATTTTTCGTGACGTCATAGGTGAAGCGATATACCGGTGAAAATTCGTCAAGTAGAACGCCATATGGGAAAAATCTGAAAAATTCTGAGCATCATCTACGCCAAAAATCACTGACGAAAATGTTTTTTTGACGTCATCGATGACGTAATTCGGCCGCCATCTTGTTTTTTAGTGTTTTTTTTTTTAAATCTTCTTCTCCAGAACGGCTATGCAGATTAAGGCGAAACTTTACACGCACATTCCCCCTGAGGTCCTCTTTCAAGTTTGTTAATTTGTTGTTGATACGTCACATGGTTTGGCGGCCATCTTGAAAAAACCCTAAAACCTTCAAACATCTTCTTCTCCAGAAGCGCTGGTCCAATGAAGGCGAGATTTCAGAACTATATTCGTGACATGTATGCGATGCAAGTTTGTTAATTTCAAAGTGATAGGTCACATGGTTTGGCCGCCATGTTGGATTTAAGAAAAATATTAAATAAAGTTTTCTCTGGTATTTCATAAGCCATCGAAGCGAAAATTTGCAAGTGCCTTCCTCGCTCAAGTCTGCATACATGGTAAAAAATTTTACCTCAGAAGTCACATGGTTTGGCGGCCATCTTGGATAGAAAAATAGACTTTATCCGATTTACACAAAACTTCACACACTTGTTCGGGTCGACGATGGAAAGCAGAATTTAAATTCATGATATCCTCGGTCACAAGGTTCGGCAGCCATCTTGGATTGAAAATGAATAAATTTTAAAAATCTTCTTCTCCAGAAGGGCAAGACAGATGAAGACGAAACTTCACAGATATATTCCCCATGAGGTCCTTTCTCAAGTTTGTTAATTTGTTTTTGATCGGTCACATGGTTTGGCGGCCATCTTGAAAAAACCCGAAAACCTTCAAACATCTTCTTCTCCAGAAGCGTTGGCCCAATGAAGGGGAGATTTCAGAACTATATTCGGGACAGGAAGGCGATATAAGTTTGTTAATTTCGAATTGATAAGTCACATGGTTTGGCCGCCATCTTGGATTTCAGAAAAATATTAAATAATGTTTTCTCTGGAACCGCTTAACCAAACGAATCGAAAATTTGTAATTATCATCTAGCAGGCAGTATGCACGCTTGGTAAAAATTATGATGTCACACGTCACATGGTTTGGCGGCCATCTTGGATTGAAAAACGCACCTTTACCGATTAACACGAAACTTCACGTACGTGTTCCAATACCCAGTTGGAAGCAGAATATACATTTCTGATGTCATAGGTCACATGGTTCGTCAGCCATCTTGGATTGAAAAACAATATCTTCAAACGTCTTTTTCTCTGAAACGGCTGAACAGATCCAGGCGAAACTCCACCACTATGACCGCCTCTCCATGATGAATAAAAAGTTCCCACCCCTTTTGAGGTACGATGCAACGTTTGGCAGCCATATTGGATTGAAGGAAAAATATTAATTAATGTTTACTCTGGAACTACTGCATCAATAAATGTGAAACATCAAGTTTATGGTGGAACGCTCATGCGGAATGAGGGTTTGAAATTTCAACGCGATCGGGCCCAGGGTTTGGCAGCCATGTTGGTTTTAAGAAAAATATTAAATAATGTTTTCTCTGGAACTGCTTAACCTGGAGAAGCGAAAATTTGCAGTTATCATCCACCATCGTGTTTGCACACGTGGTGCAAATTATGACATCACAAGTCACATGGTTTGGCCGCCATCTTGGATTGAAGGATAAATATTAATTAATGTTTACTCTGGAACCGCTGCCTCTATATATGCGAAACTTCAGATTTATAATTCAGGTGACATGCGAAATAAAAGTTTAAAATTTCAACCTGATCGGTCACGCGGTTTGGGAGCCAGAATTATTTAATTATTTGAATCTGGAAGCCAGTAATAACGAAATTGAATGCTTTGTGCTGCCCGGTTCGTAACTCATCTGTTCCGTGCCGTCTCGAAGCAGGCCTGTGTTTGTATCACTATTAAATAATGTTTTCTCTGGCACCGCTTATCCTTTCAATGCCAAACTTTGCGACTGTCATCTGCAGAAAGTCCCATGTTGTATCAAAGGCGGACGGACTGGGTACCCGGTCATCACTGCCAGCAGTTATAAAGTGGCAGTTCTAGTTAGGGTACCCTGTGAGTACAGGGTACCCTATTGTTTTTCTTCTGTTTATTATTACGCATTATTATTAGGGTACCCTGTGAGTACAGGGTACCCTATTGTTTTTCTTCTGTTTATTATTACGCATTATTAGGGTACCCTGTGAGTACAGGGTACCCTATTGTTTTTCTTCTGTTTATTATTACGCATTATTAGGGTACCCTGTGAGTACAGGGTACCCTATTGTTTTCCTTCTGTTTATTAGGGTACCCTGTCAGTACAGGGTACCCTATTGTTTTTCTTCTGTTTATTATTATTTTTCTTTTTCCGCCGGCATTTTGCACCCTTTTTCGCTTTAAAAATCATTTTCTCTGGGATACTAAGTCCGATCGACACAAAATTTTCACCACAGTATGTATCTTTTTTGATAGCACAATCACGTTATAATTATGACGTCATTGGTCATGTGGTGCGGGCGCCATCTTGAAAAAAACGATAAACTTTGGACATCTGTATCTCGGAAACCGTGCAATGGAAAAAATTTTCTCTTGATACATTTTACTAAGCTCCCTATGGGGAACACGTGTGATTTTTCATGACGTCATAGGTGAAGCGATATACCGGTGAAAATTCGTCAAGTAGAACGCCGTATAGGAAAAATCTGAAAAATTCTGAGCATCATCTACGCCTAAAATCACTGACGAAAATGTTTTTCTTGACGTCATCGATGACGTAATTCGGCCGCCATCTTGTTTTTTAGTGTTTATTAAAAAAAAATCTTCTTCTCCAGAAGGGCTAGGCAGATTAAGGCGAAACTTTACACGTACATTCCCCTGATGTTCTCTTTCAAGTTTGTTAATTTGTTGTTGATACATCACATGGTTTGGCGGCCATCTTGAAAAAACCCTAAAACCTTCAAACATCTTCTTCTCCAGAAGCGCTGGTCCCATGAAGGCGAGATTTCACAACTATATTCGTGACATGTATGCGATGCAAGTTTGTTAATTTCGAAGTGATAGGTCACATGGTTTGGCCGCCATCTTGGATTGAAGAAAAATATTAAATAATGTTTTCTCTGGTATTTCATAAGCCATCGAAGCGAAAATTTGCAATTGCCTTCCTCCCTCAAGTCTGCATACATGGTAAAAAAATTTTTACCTCAGAAGTCACATGGTTTGGCGGCCATCTTGGATAGAAAAATAGACCTTATCCGATTTTCAAGAAACTTCACACACTTGTTCGGGTCGACGATGGAAAGCAGAATTTAAATTTATGATATCATAGGTCACAAGGTTCGGCAGCCATCTTGGATTGAAAATGAATAAATTTTAAAAATCTTCTTCTCCAGAAGGGCAAGACAGATCAAGACGAAACTTAACACATATATTCCCCATGAGGTCCTTTCTCAAGTTTGTTAATTTCTTCTTGATCGGTCACATGGTTTGGCAGCCATCTTGAAAAGACCCTAAAACCTTCAAACATCTTCTTCTCCAGAAGCGCTGGTCGGATGAAGGGCAGATTTCAGAACTATATTCGAGACACGTAAGCGATATAAGTTTGTTAATTTCGAATTGATAAGTCAACCGGTTTGGCCGCCATGTTGGATTTAAGAAAAATATTAAATAATGTTTTCTCTGGAACTGCTTAACCAAACGAATCGAAAGTTTGCAATTATCATCTACCATCGTGTCTGCACGCGTGGTAAAAATTATGATGTCACACGTCACATGGTTTGGCGGCCATGTTGGATAGAAAAACGCACCTTTACCGATTAACACGAAACTTCACAAACGTGTTCCAATACCGAATTGGAAGCAGAATATAAACTTGTGATGTCATAGGTCACATGGTTCGTCAGCCATCTTGGATTGAAAAATAATATCTTAAAACGTCTTTTTCTCTGACACGACTGAACAGATCCAGGCGAAACTCCACCACTATGACCGCCTCTCCATGACGAATAAAAAGTTCTCACCCCCTTTTGAGGTACGACGCAACGTTTGGCAGCCATAGTGGATTGAAGGAAAAATATTAATTAATGTTTACTCTGGAACAACTGCATCAATCAATGTGAAACATCACCTTTATGGTGGAACACTCATGCGGAATGAGGGTTTGAAATTTCAACGGGATCGGTCCCAGGGTTTGGCAGCCATGTTGGTTTTAAGAAAAATATTCAATAATGTTTTCTCTGGAACTGCTTAACCAAGCGAAGCGAAAATTTGCACTTATCGTCTCCGATCGTGTTTGCACATGTGGTGAAAATTATGACATCACAAGTCACATGGTTTGGCCGCCATCTTGGATTGAAGGATAAATATTAATTAATGTTTACTCTGGAACCGCTGCTTCTATATATATGAAACTCCACATTTGTAATTCAGCCGACATGCGAAACAAAAGTTTAAAATTTCAACCTGATCGGTCACGCGGTTTGGCAGCCAGAATTATTTAATTATTTGAATCTGTTCGCCAGTAATAAGGAAATTGAACACTTTGTGCTGCCCGGTTCGTAGCTCTTCAGTCCCACGCCATATCGAAGCAGGCCTCTGTTTGTATCACTCTTCAATAATGGTTTTTTTCTGGAACCACTTTCCCGATGAATGCGAAGCTTTGCGACTGTCATCTGCACAAAGTCCCATGTTGTATCAAAGGCGGACGGACTGGGTACCCGGTCATCACTGCCAGCAGTTATAAAGTGGCAGTTCTAGTTATTATTATTATTACGCATTATTATTATTATTATTATTTTTCCGCCGGCATTTTGCACCCTTTTTCGCTTTAAAAATCATTTTCTCTGGAACACTAAGTCCGATCGACAGAAAATTTTCACCATAGTATGTATCTTTTTTGATAGCACAATCACGTTATAATTATGACGTCATTGGTCACGTGGTACGGTCGCCATCTTGAAAAAAGCGATAAACTTTGGACATCTGTATCTCGGAAACCGTGCAATGGAAAATTTTTTCGTTTGATACATTTTACTAAGCTCCCTATGGGGAACACGTGTGATTTTTCGTGACGTCATAGGTGAAGCGATATACCGGTGAAAATTCGTCAAGTAGAACGCCATATAGGAAAAATCTGAAAAATTCTGAGCGTCATCTACACCAAAATTCATCGTCAAAAATGTTTTTTTTGACGTCATCGATGACGTAATTCGGCCGCCATCTTGTTTTTTAGTGTTTTTTTTAAAAAATCTTCTTCTCCAGAACGGCTGTGCAGATTGCGGCGAAACTTTACAGGCACATTCCCCCTGAGGTCCTCTTTCAAGTTTGTTAATTTGTTGTTGATACGTCACATGGTTTGGCGGCCATCTTGAAAAAACCTTAAAACCTTCAAACATCTTCTTCTCCAGAAGCGCTGGTCCCATGAAGGCGAGATTTCACAAGTATATTCGGGACATGTATGCGATGCAAGTTTGTTAATTTCAAAGTGATAGGTCACATGGTTTGGCCGCCATGTTGGATTTAAGAAAAATATTAAATAATGTTTTCTCTGGTATTTCATAAGCCATCGAAGCGAAAATTTGCAAGTGCCTTCCTCCCTCAAGTCTGCATACATGGTAAAAAATTTTTTACCTCAGAAGTCACATGGTTTGGCGGCCATCTTGGATAGAAAAATAGACTTTATCCGATTTACACGAAACTTCACACACTTGTTCGGGTCGACGATGGAAAGCAGAATTTAAATTTATGATATCATAGGTCACAAGGTTCGGCAGCCATCTTGGATTGAAAATGAATAAATTTTTAAAATCTTCTTCTCCAGAAGGGCAAGACAGATGAAGACGAAACTTCACACATATGTTCCCCATGAGGTCCTTTCTCAAGTTTGTTAATTTGTTCTTGATCGGTCACATGGTTCGGCGGCCATCTTGAAAAAACCCTAAAACCTTCAAACATCTTCTTCTCCAGAAGCGCTGGTCGGATGAAGGGGAGATTTCAGAACTATATTCGGGACACGTAGCCGATATAAGTTTGTTAATTTCGAATTGATACGTTAGACGGTTTGGCCGCCATCTTGGATTTAAGAAAAATATTAAATAATGTTTTCTCTGGAACCGCTGAACCAAACGAATCGAAAATTTATAATTATCATCTACCATCGTGTATGCACGCATGGTAAAAATTATGACATCACACGTCACATGGTTTGGCGGCCATCTTGGATAGAAAAACGCACCTTTACCGATTAACACGAAACTTTACAAACGTGTTCCAATACCCAGTTGGAAGCAGAATATAAATTTCTGATGTCATAGGTCACATGGTTCGTCAGCCATCTTGGATTGAAAATGAATAAATTTTAAAAATCTTCTTCTCCAGAAAGGCAAGACAGATTAAGCCGAAACTTCACACATATATTCCCCATGAGGTCCTTTCTCAAGTTTGTTAATTTGTTCTTGATTGGTCACATGGTTTGGCGGCCATCTTGAATTTACCTTAAAACCTTCAAACATCTTCTTCTCCAGAACACCTGATCTGATCAAGGGGAAACTTCACACCCCTATTGCACATGAGTAGGGAATACAAGTTTGTTAATTTCTAATTGATAGGTCACATGGTTTGGCAGCCATGTTGAATTTAAGAAAAATATTAAATAATGTTTTCTCTGGAACTGCTTAACCTATCGAAGCGAAAATTTGCGTCTGTCATCCTCCATGATATCTGCATACATGGTAAAAATTATGAGGTCACAAGTCACATGGTTTGGCCGCCATCTTAGATTGAAGGATAAATATTAATCCATGTTTACTCTGGAACCACTACTTCTATATATGCGAAACTTCATATTTATAATTTAGGCTACATGTGAAACAAAAGTTTAAAATTTCAACCTGATCGGTCGTGTGGTTTGGCAGCCAGAATTATTTAATTATTTGAATCTGGAAGCCAGTAATAACGAAATTGAATGCTTTGTGCTGCCCGGTTCGTAACTCGTCTGTTCCGCTCCCTCTCGAAGCAGGCCTGTGTTTGTATCACTATTAAATAATGTTTTCTCTGGCAACGCTTATCCTTTCAATGCGAAAATTGCGACTATGATTTAAGTCTCACGTTGAGTCAAAGGCGGACGCGGACTGGGTACCCGGTCATCACTGCCAGCAGTTATAAAGTGGCAGTTCTAGTTATTATTATTATTCTTCCGCCGTAAATTTGCAAAATTTCCAAATTTTTTCGCTTTAAATGCCATTTTCTCAGAAATGGTAAGACCAATCGACACAAAATTTTCACCAAATATGTATCTTTTTTGATAGCATACATAATTGATAATTATGACGTCATAGGTCACGTGATACGGGCGCCATCTTGAAAAAACAGATCAACTTTGGACCTCTGTATCTCGGAAACCTTCTAGTGTAAAAAAATTTCGCTTGATACATTTGAACAAGCTCCCTCTCGGGTATACGTGTGATTTTTCGTGACGTCATCAGTGAAGAGGTATCCCAGTAAAAATTCGTCAAGTAGAACGCCACATGGCAAAAATTTGAAATTTCTTGAGCATCATCTACACAAAAATTCATCGTAGAAAAAAAAATATTTTGACGTCATCAGTGACGTAATTCGGCCGCCATCTTGTTTTTTTGTGTTTTTTAAAAAAAAATCTTCTTCTCCAGAACGGCTGTGCAGATTGAGGCGAAACTTTACAGGCACATTCCCCCTGAGGTCCTCTTTCAAGTTTGTTAATTTGTTGTTGATACATCACATGGTTTGGCGGCCATCTTGAAAAAACCTTAAAACCTTCAAACATCTTCTTCTCCAGAAGCGCTGGTCCAATGAAGGCGAGATTTCAGAACTATATTCGTGACATGTATGCGATGCAAGTTTGTTAATTTCAAAGTGATAGGTCACATGGTTTGGCCGCCATGTTGGATTTAAGAAAAATATTAAATAATGTTTTCTCTGGTATTTCATAAGCCATCAAAGCGAAAATTTGCAAGTGCCTTCCTCCCTCAAGTCTGCATACATGGTAAAAAAAATTTTACCTCAGAAGTCACATGGTTTGGCGGCCATCTTGGATATAAAAATAGACTTTATCCGATTTACACGAAACTTCACACACTTGTTCGGGTCGACGATGGAAAGCAGATTTTAAATTTATGATATCATAGGTCACAAGGTTCGGCAGCCATCTTGGATTGAAAATGAATAAATTTTAAAAATCTTCTTCTCCAGAAGGGCAAGACAGATGAAGACGAAACTTCACACATATATTCCCCATGAGGTCCTTTCTCAAGTTTGTTAATTTGTTCTTGATCGGTCACATGGTTCGGCGGCCATCTTGAAAAAACCCTAAAACCTTCAAACATCTTCTTCTCCAGAAGCGCTGGTCGGATGAAGGGGAAATTTCAGAACTATATTCGGGACACGTAGGCGATATAAGTTTGTTAATTTCGAATTGATACGTTCGACGGTTTGGCCGCCATCTTGGATTTAAGAAAAATATTAAATAATGTTTTCTCTGGAACCGCTGAACCAAACGAATCGAAAATTTGTAATTATCATCTACCATCGTGTATGCACGCATGGTAAAAATTATGACATCACACGTCACATGGTTTGGCGGCCATCTTGGATAGAAAAACGCACCTTTACCGATTAACACGAAACTTTACAAACGTGTTCCAATACCCAGTTGGAAGCAGAATATAAATTTCTGATGTCATAGGTCACATGGTTCGTCAGCCATCTTGGATTGAAAATGAATAAATTTTAAAAATCTTCTTCTCCAGAAAGGCAAGACAGATTAAGCCGAAACTTCACACATATATTCCCCATGAGGTCCTTTCTCAAGTTTGTTAATTTGTTCTTGATTGGTCACATTGTTTGGCGGCCATCTTGAATTTACCTTAAAACATTCAAACATCTTCTTCTCCAGAACACCTGATCTGATCAAGGGGAAACTTCACACCCCTATTGCACATGAGTAGGGAATACAAGTTTGTTAATTTCTAATTGATAGGTCACATGGTTTGGCAGCCATGTTGAATTTAAGAAAAATATTAAATAATGTTTTCTCTGGAACTGCTTAACCTATCGAAGCGAAAATATGCGTCTGTCATCCTCCATGACATCTGCATACATGGTAAAAATTATGAGGTCACAAGTCACATGGTTTGGCCGCCATCTTAGATTGAAGGATAAATATTAATTCATGTTTACTCTGGAACCACTACTTCTATATATGCGAAACTTCATATTTATAATTTAGGCTACATGTGAAACAAAAGTTTAAAATTTCAACCTGATCGGCCGTGTGGTTTGGCAGCCAGAATTATTTAATTATTTGAATCTGGTCGCCAGTAATAAGGAAATTGAACGCTTTGTGCTGCCCGGTTCGGAACTCGTCTGTTCCGCGCCGTCTCGAAGCAGGCCTGTGTTTGTATCACCATTAAATAATGTTTTCTCTGGCACCGCTTATCCGATAAATGCGAAACTTTGCGACTATGATTTAAGTCTCACGTTGTGTCAGTTGTGTCAAAGGCGGACGGACTGGGTACCCGGTCATCACTGCCAGCAGTTATAAAGTGGCAGTTCTAGTTAGGGTATCCAGTCAAATGGACTGGATAACCTATTGTTTTTCTTCTGTTTATTATTATTATTATTATTATTATTATTTTTCTTCCGCCGTAAATTTGCAAAATTTCCAGTTTTTTTCGCTTTAAATGCCATTTTCTCAGAAATGGTAAGACCAATCGACACAAAATTTTCACCAGATATGTATCTTTTTTGATAGCATACATAATTGATAATTATGACGTCATAGGTCACGTGATACGGGCGCCATCTTGAAAAAACAGATCAACTTTGGACCTCTGTATCTCGGAAACCTTCTCGTGTAAAAAAATTTCGCTTGATACATTTGAACAAGCTCCCTCTCGGGTATACGTGTGATTTTTCGTGACGTCATCAGTGAAGAGGTATCCCAGTAAAAATTCGTCAAGTAGAACGCCACATGGCAAAAATTTGAAATTTCTTGAGCATCATCTACACAAAAATTCATCGTAGAAAAAAATATTTTGACGTCATCAGTGACGTAATTCGGCCGCCATCTTGTTTTTTTGTGTTTTTTTTAAAAAATCTTCTTCTCCAGAACGGCTGTGCAGATTGAGGCGAAACTTTACAGGCACATTCCCCCTGAGGTCCTCTTTCAAGTTTGTTAATTTGTTGTTGATACGTCACATGGTTTGGCGGCCATCTTGAAAAAACCTTAAAACCTTCAAACATCTTCTTCTCCAGAAGCGCTGGTCCAATGAAGGCGAGATTTCAGAACTATATTCGTGACATGTATGCGATGCAAGTTTGTTAATTTCAAAGTGATAGGTCACATGGTTTGGCCGCCATGTTGGATTTAAGAAAAATATTAAATAATGTTTTCTCTGGTATTTCATAAGCCATCAAAGCGAAAATTTGCAAGTGCCTTCCTCCCTCAAGTCTGCATACATGGTAAAAAATTTTACCTCAGAAGTCACATGGTTTGGCGGCCATCTTGGATAGAAAAATCGACTTTATCCGATTTACACGAAACTTCACACACTTGTTCGGGTCGACGATGGAAAGCAGAATTTAAATTTATGATATCATAGGTCACAAGGTTCGGCAGCCATCTTGGATTGAAAATGAATAAATTTTAAAAATCTTCTTCTCCAGAAGGGCAAGACAGATGAAGACGAAACTTCACACATATATTCCCCATGAGGTCCTTTCTCAAGTTTGTTAATTTGTTCTTGATCGGTCACATGGTTCGGCGGCCATCTTGAAAAAACCCTAAAACCTTCAAACATCTTCTTCTCCAGAAGCGCTGGTCGGATGAAGGGGAGATTTCAGAACTATATTCGGGACATGAAGGCGATATAAGTTTGTTAATTTCGAATTGATACGTTAGACGGTTTGGCCGCCATCTTGGATTTAAGAAAAATATTAAATAATGTTTTCTCTGGAACCGCTGAACCAAACGAATCGAAAATTTGTAATTATCATCTACCATCGTGTATGCACGCATGGTAAAAATTATGACATCACACGTCACATGGTTAAGCGGCCATCTTGGATAGAAAAACGCACCTTTACCGATTAACACGAAACTTTACAAACGTGTTCCAATACCCAGTTGGAAGCAGAATATAAATTTCTGATGTCATAGGTCACATGGTTCGTCAGCCATCTTGGATTGAAAATGAATAAATTTTAAAAATCTTCTTCTCCAGAAAGGCAAGACAGATTAAGCCGAAACTTCACACATATATTCCCCATGAGGTCCTTTCTCAAGTTTGTTAATTTGTTCTTGATTGGTCACATGGTTTGGCGGCCATCTTGAATTTACCTTAAAACCTTCAAACATCTTCTTCTCCAGAACACCTGATCTGATCAAGGGGAAACTTCACACCCCTATTGCACATGAGTAGGGAATACAAGTTTGTTAATTTCTAATTGATAGGTCACATGGTTTGGCAGCCATGTTGAATTTAAGAAAAATATTAAATAATGTTTTCTCTGGAACTGCTTAACCTATCGAAGCGAAAATTTGCGTCTGTCATCCTCCATGATATCTGCATACATGGTAAAAATTATGAGGTCACAAGTCACATGGTTTGGCCGCCATCTTAGATTGAAGGATAAATATTAATTCATGTTTACTCTGGAACCACTACTTCTATATATGCGAAACTTCATATTTATAATTTAGGCTACATGTGAAACAAAAGTTTAAAATTTCAACCTGATCGGTCGTGTGGTTTGGCAGCCAGAATTATTTAATTATTTGAATCTGGAAGCCAGTAATAACGAAATTGAATGCTTTGTGCTGCCCGGTTCGTAACTCGTCTGTTCCGCTCCCTCTCTAAGCAGGCCTGTGTTTGTATCACTATTAAATAATGTTTTCTCTGGCAACGCTTATCCTTTCAATGCGAAAATTGCGACTATGATTTAAGTCTCACGTTGAGTCAAAGGCAGACGCGGACTGGGTACCCGGTCATCACTGCCAGCAGTTATAAAGTGGCAGTTCTAGTTAGGGTACCCTGTGAGTACAGGGTACCCTATTGTTTTCCTTCTGTTTATTATTATTATTATTACGCATTATTATTATTATTATTATTTTTCCGCCGGCATTTTGCACCCTTTTTCGCTTTAAAAATCATTTTCTCTGGAACACTAAGTCCGATCGACAGAAAATTTTCACCATAGTATGTATCTTTTTTGATAGCACAATCACGTTATAATTATGACGTCATTGGTCACGTGGTACGGTCGCCATCTTGAAAAAAGCGATAAACTTTGGACATCTGTATCTCGGAAACCGTGCAATGGAAAATTTTTTCGTTTGATACATTTTACTAAGCTCCCTATGGGGAACACGTGTGATTTTTCGTGACGTCATAGGTGAAGCGATATACCGGTGAAAATTCGTCAAGTAGAACGCCATATAGGAAAAATCTGAAAAATTCTGAGCGTCATCTACACCAAAATTCATCGTCAAAAATGTTTTTTTGACGTCATCGATGACGTAATTCGGCCGCCATCTTGTTTTTTAGTGTTTTTTTAAAAATCTTCTTCTCCAGAACGGCTGTGCAGATTGCGGCGAAACTTAACACGCACATTCTCCCTGAGGTCCTCTTTCAAGTTTGTTAATTTGTTGTTGATACGTCACATGGTTTGGCGGCCATCTTGAAAAAACCCTAAAACCTTCAAACATCTTCTTCTCCAGAAGCGCTGGTCCAATGAAGGCGAGATTTCAGAACTATATTCGTGAAATGCATGCGATACAAGTTTGTTAATTTCGAAGTGATAGGTCACGTGGTTTGGCCGCCATGTTGGATTTAAGAAAAATATTAAATAATGTTTTCTCTGGAATTTCAGAAGCCATCGAAGCGAAAATTTGCAAGTGCCTTCCTCCCTCAGGTCTGCATACATGGTAAAAAAATTTTACCTCAGAAGTCACATGGTTTGGCGGCCATCTTGGATAGAAAAATAGACCTTATCCGATTTACACGAAACTTCACACAGTTGTTCGGGTCGACGAGGGAAAGCAGAATTTAAATTTATGATATCATAGGTCACAAGGTTCGGCAGCCATCTTGGATTGAAAATGAATAAATTTTAAAAATCTTCTTCTCCAGAAGGGCAAGACAGATGAAGACGAAACTTCACATATATATTCCCCATGAGGTCCTTTCTCAAGTTTGTTAATTTGTTCTTGATCGGTCACATGGTTTGGCGGCCATCTTGAAAAAACCCGAAAACCTTCAAACATCTTCTTCTCCAGAAGCATTAGCCCAATGAAGGGGAGATTTCAGAACTATATTCGGGACAGGAAGGCGATATAAGTTTGTTAATTTCGAATTGATAAGTCACATGGTTTGGCCGCCATCTTGGATTTAAGAAAAATATTAAATAATGTTTTCTCTGGAACCGCTTAACCTAACGAATCGAAAGTTTGCAATTATCATCTACCATCGTGTATACACGCGTGATAAAAATTATGATGTCACACGTCGCATGGTTTGGCGGCCATCTTGGATAGAAAAACGCACCTTTACCGATTAACACGAAACTTCATAAACGTGTTCCAATACCCAGTAGGAAGCAGAATCTAAATTTGTGATGTCATAGGTCACATGGTTCGTCAGCCATCTTGGATTGAAAATGAATAAATTTTTAAAATCTTCTTCTCCAGAAAGGCAAGACAGATTAAGCCGAAACTTCACACATATATTCCCCATGAGGTCCTTTCTCAACTTTGTTAATTTGTTCTTGATTGGTCACATGGTTTGGCGGCCATCTTGAATTTACCTTAAAACCTTCAAACATCTTCTTCTCCAGAACACCTGATCTGACCAAGGCAAACTTCACACCCCTATTGCACATGAGTAGGGAATACAAGTTTGTTAATTTCTAATTGATAGGTCACATGGTTTGGCAGCCATGTTGAATTTAAGAAAAATATTAAATAATGTTTTCTCTGGAACTGCTTAACCTATCGAAGCGAAAATTTGCGTCTGTCATCGTCCATGATATCTGCATACATGGTAAAATTATGAGGTCACAAGTCACATGGTTTGGCCGCCATCTTAGATTGAAGGATAAATATTAATTCATGTTTACTCTGGAACCACTACTTCTATATATGCGAAACTTCATATTTATAATTTAGGCTACATGTGAAACAAAAGTTTAAAATTTCAACCTGATCGGCCGTGTGGTTTGGCAGCCAGAATTATTTAATTATTTGAATCTGGTCGCCAGTAATAATGAAATTGAACGTTTTGTGCTGCCTGGTTCGTAACTCGTCTGTTCCGCGCTGTCTCGAAGCAGGCCTGTGTTTGTATCACCATTAAATAATGTTTTCTCTGGCACCGCTTATCCTGTCAATGCAAAACTTTGCGACTCTGATTTAAGTCTCATGTTGTATCAGTTGTGTCAAAGGCACTTCTGGGTACCCGGTCATCACTGCCAGCAGTTATAAAGTGGCAGTTCTAGTTATTATTATTATTCTTCCGCCGTAAATTTGCAAAATTTCCAAATTTTTTCGCTTTAAATGCCATTTTCTCAGAAATGGTAAGACCAATCGACACAAAATTTTCACCAAATATGTATCTTTTTTGATAGCATACATAATTGATAATTATGACGTCATAGGTCACGTGATACGGGCGCCATCTTGAAAAAACAGATCAACTTTGGACCTCTGTATCTCGGAAACCTTCTAGTGTAAAAAATTTCGCTTGATACATTTGAACAAGCTCCCTCTCGGGTATACGTGTGATTTTTCGTGACGTCATCAGTGAAGAGGTATCCCAGTAAAAATTCGTCAAGTAGAACGCCACATGGCAAAAATTTGAAATTTCTTGAGCATCATCTACACAAAAATTCATCGTAGAAAAAAAATATTTTGACGTCATCAGTGACGTAATTCGGCCGCCATCTTGTTTTTTTGTGTTTTTTTAAAAAAATCTTCTTCTCCAGAACGGCTGTGCAGATTGAGGCGAAACTTTACAGGCACATTCCCCCTGAGGTCCTCTTTCAAGTTTGTTAATTTGTTGTTGATACGTCACATGGTTTGGCGGCCATCTTGAAAAAACCTTAAAACCTTCAAACATCTTCTTCTCCAGAAGCGCTGGTCCAATGAAGGCGAGATTTCAGAACTATATTCGTGACATGTATGCGATGCAAGTTTGTTAATTTCAAAGTGATAGGTCACATGGTTTGGCCGCCATGTTGGATTTAAGAAAAATATTAAATAATGTTTTCTCTGGTATTTCATAAGCCATCAAAGCGAAAATTTGCAAGTGCCTTCCTCCCTCAAGTCTGCATACATGATAAAAATTTTTTACCTCAGAAGTCACATGGTTTGGCGGCCATCTTGGATAGAAAAATAGACTTTATCCGATTTACACGAAACTTCACACACTTGTTCGGGTCGACGATGGAAAGCAGATTTTAAATTTATGATATCATAGGTCACAAGGTTCGGCAGCCATCTTGGATTGAAAATGAATAAATTTTAAAAATCTTCTTCTCCAGAAGGGCAAGACAGATGAAGACGAAACTTCACACATATATTCCCCATGAGGTCCTTTCTCAAGTTTGTTAATTTGTTCTTGATCGGTCACATGGTTCGGCGGCCATCTTGAAAAAACCCTAAAACCCTCAAACATCTTCTTCTCCAGAAGCGCTGGTCGGATGAAGGGGAGATTTCAGAACTATATTCGGGACATGAAGGCGATATAAGTTTGTTAATTTCGAATTGATACGTTAGACGGTTTGGCCGCCATCTTGGATTTAAGAAAAATATTAAATAATGTTTTCTCTGGAACCGCTGAACCAAACGAATCGAAAATTTGTAATTATCATCTCCCATCGTGTATGCACGCATGATAAAAATTATGACATCACACGTCACATGGTTTGGCGGCCATCTTGGATAGAAAAACGCACCTTTACCGATTAACACGAAACTTTACAAACGTGTTCCAATACCCAGTTGGAAGCAGAATATAAATTTCTGATGTCATAGGTCACATGGTTCGTCAGCCATCTTGGATTGAAAATGAATAAATTTTAAAAATCTTCTTCTCCAGAAAGGCAAGACAGATTAAGCCGAAACTTCACACATATATTCCCCATGAGGTCCTTTCTCAAGTTTGTTAATTTGTTCTTGAATGGCCACATTGTTTGGCGGCCATCTTGAATTTACCTTAAAACATTCAAACATCTTCTTCTCCAGAACACCTGATCTGATCAAGGGGAAACTTCACACCCCTATTGCACATGAGTAGGGAATACAAGTTTGTTAATTTCTAATTGATAGGTCACATGGTTTGGCAGCCATGTTGAATTTAAGAAAAATATTAAATAATGTTTTCTCTGGAACTGCTTAACCTATCGAAGCGAAAATATGCGTCTGTCATCCTCCATGACATCTGCATACATGGTAAAAATTATGAGGTCACAAGTCACATGGTTTGGCCGCCATCTTAGATTGAAGGATAAATATTAATTCATGTTTACTCTGGAACCACTACTTCTATATATGCGAAACTTCATATTTATAATTTAGGCTACATGTGAAACAAAAGTTTAAAATTTCAACCTGATCGGCCGTGTGGTTTGGCAGCCAGAATTATTTAATTATTTGAATCTGGTCGCCAGTAATAAGGAAATTGAACGCTTTGTGCTGCCCGGTTCGGAACTCGTCTGTTCCGCGCCGTCTCGAAGCAGGCCTGTGTTTGTATCACCATTAAATAATGTTTTCTCTGGCACCGCTTATCCGATAAATGCGAAACTTTGCGACTATGATTTAAGTCTCACGTTGTGTCAGTTGTGTCAAAGGCGGACGGACTGGGTACCCGGTCATCACTGCCAGCAGTTATAAAGTGGCAGTTCTAGTTAGGGTACCCTGTGAGTACAGGGTACCCTATTGTTTTTCTTCTGTTTATTATTACGCATTATTAGGGTACCCTGTGAGTACAGGGTACCCTATTGTTTTCCTTCTGTTTATTATTATTATTATTACGCATTATTATTAGGGTACCCTGTCAGTACAGGGTACCCTATTGTTTTTCTTCTGTTTATTATTATTTTTCTTTTTCCGCCGGCATTTTGCACCCTTTTTCGCTTTAAAAATCATTTTCTCTGGGATACTAAGTCCGATCGACACAAAATTTTCACCACAGTATGTATCTTTTTGATAGCACAATCACGTTATAATTATGACGTCATTGGTCATGTGGTGCGGGCGCCATCTTGAAAAAAACGATAAACTTTGGACATCTGTATCTCGGAAACCGTGCAATGGAAAAATTTTTCTCTTGATACATTTTACTAAGCTCCCTATGGGGAACACGTGTGATTTTTCATGACGTCATAGGTGAAGCGATATACCGGTGAAAATTCGTCAAGTAGAACGCCGTATAGGAAAAATCTGAAAAATTCTGAGCATCATCTACGCCTAAAATCACTGACGAAAATGTTTTTCTTGACGTCATCGATGACGTAATTCGGCCGCCATCTTGTTTTTTAGTGTTTATTAAAAAAAAATCTTCTTCTCCAGAAGGGCTGGACAGATTAAGGCGAAACTTTACACGTACATTCCCCTGATGTTCTCTTTCAATTTTGATAAATTGTTGTTGATACGTCACAGGGTTTGAGGACCATCATAAAATACAACTACAACCTTCAAACATCTTCTTCTCCAGAAGCGCTGGTCCCATGAAGGCGAGATTTCACAACTATATTCGTGACATGTATGCGATGCAAGTTTGTTAATTTCGAAGTGATACGTCACATGGTTTGGCCGCCATGTTGGATTTAAGAAAAATATTAAATAATGTTTTCTCTGGTATTTCATAAGCCATCGAAGCGAAAATTTGCAATTGCCTTCCTCCCTCAAGTCTGCATACATGGTAAAAAATTTTACCTCAGAAGTCACATGGTTTGGCGGCCATCTTGGATAGAAAAATAGACCTTATCCGATTTTCAAGAAACTTCACACACTTGTTCGGGTCGACGATGGAAAGCAGAATTTAAATTTATGATATCATTGGTCACAAGGTTCGGCAGCCATCTTGGATTGAAAATGAATAAATTTTAAAAATCTTCTTCTCCAGAAGGGCAAGACAGATTAAGACGAAACTTCACACATATATTCCGCATGAGGTCCTTTCTCAAGTTTGTTAATTTGTTCTTGATCGGTCACATGGTTTGGCGGCCATCTTGAAAAAACCCGAAAACCTTCAAACATCTTCTTCTCCAGAAGCGTTGGCCCAATGAAGGGGAGATTTCAGAACTATATTCAGGACAGGAAGGCGATATAGGTTTGTTAATTTAGAATTGATAAGTCGCATGGTTTGGCCGCCATCTTGGATTTAAGAAAAATATTAAATAATGTTTTCTCTGGAACCGCTTAACCAAACGAATCGAAAATTTGTAATTATCATCTACCTTTGTCTGTGCATGCGTGGTAAAAATTATGATGTCACACGTCACATGGTTTGGCGGCCATCTTGGATAGAAAAACGCACCTTTACCGATTAACACGAAACTTCAGAAACGTGTTCCAATACCCAGTTGGAAGCAGAATTTAAATTTGTAATGTCATAGGTCACATGGTTCGTCAGCCATCTTGGATTAAAAAATAATATCTTTAAACGTATTTTTCTCTGAAAGGACTGAACAGATCCAGGCGAAACTCCACCACTATGACCGCCTCTCCATGACGAATAAAAAGTTCTCACCCCCTTTTGAGGTACGACGCAACGTTTGGCAGCCATCGTGGATTGAAGGAAAAATATTAATTAATGTTTACTCTGGAACTACTGCATCAATAAATGTGAAACATCAAGTTTATGGTGGAACGCTCATGCGGAATGAGGGTTTGAAATTTCAACGCGATCGGGCCCAGGGTTTGGCAGCCATGTTGGTTTTAAGAAAAATATTAAATAATGTTTTCTCTGGAACTGCTTAACCTAGCGAAGCGAAAATTTGCGCTTATCGTCTACATTCGTGTTTGCACATGTGTTGAAAATTATGACGTCATAAGTCACATGGTTTGGCCACCATCTTGGATTGAAGGATAAATATTAATTAATGTTTACTCTGGAACCACTGCTTCTATATATACGAAACTTCACATTTGTAATTTAGCCGACATGCGAAACAAACGTTTAAAATTTCAACCTGATCGGTCATGCGGTTTGGCAGCCAGAATTATTTAATTATTTGAATCTGTTCGCCAGTAATAAGGAAATTGAACGCTTTGTGCTGCCCGGTTCGTAACTCGTCTGTTCCGCGCCGTCTCGAAGCAGGCCTGTGGTTGTATCACCATTAAATAATGTTTTCTCTGGCACCGCTTATCCGATAAATGCGAAACTTTGCGACTATGATTTAAGTCTCATGTTGTATCAGTTGTGTCAATGGCGGATGGACTGGGTACCCGGTCATCACTGCCAGCAGTTATAAAGTGGCAGTTCTAGTTATTATTATTATTTTTCCGCCGGCATTTTGCACCCTTTTTCGCTTTAAAAATCATTTTCTCTGGAACACTAAGTCCGATCGACAGAAAATTTTCACCATAGTATGTATCTTTTTTGATAGCACAATCACGTTATAATTATGACGTCATTGGTCACGTGGTACGGTCGCCATCTTGAAAAAAGCGATAAACTTTGGACATCTGTATCTCGGAAACCGTGCAATGGAAAATTTTTTCGTTTGATACATTTTACTAAGCTCCCTATGGGGAACAGGTGTGATTTTTCGTGACGTCATAGGTGAAGCGATATACCGGTGAAAATTCGTCAAGTAGAACGCCATATAGGAAAAATCTGAAAAATTCTGAGCGTCATCTACACCAAAATTCATCGTCAAAAATGTTTTTTTTGACGTCATCGATGACGTAATTCGGCCGCCATCTTGTTTTTTAGTGTTTTTTTTAAAAAAATCTTCTTCTCCAGAACGGCTGTGCAGATTGCGGCGAAACTTAACACGCACATTCTCCCTGATGTCCTCTTTCAAGTTTGTTAATTTGTTGTTGATACGTCACATGGTTTGGCGGCCATCTTGAAAAAACCCTAAAACCTTCAAACATCTTCTTCTCCAGAAGCGCTGGTCCAATGAAGGCGAGATTTCAGAACTATATTCGTGAAATGCATGCGATACAAGTTTGTTAATTTCGAAGTGATAGGTCACGTGGTTTGGCCGCCATGTTGGATTTAAGAAAAATATTAAATAATGTTTTCTCTGGAATTTCAGAAGCCATCGAAGCGAAAATTTGCAAGTGCCTTCCTCCCTCAGGTCTGCATACATGGTAAAAAAATTTTTACCTCAGAAGTCACATGGTTTGGCGGCCATCTTGGATAGAAAAATAGACCTTATCCGATTTACACGAAACTTCACACAGTTGTTCGGGTCGACGAGGGAAAGCAGAATTTAAATTTATGATATCATAGGTCACAAGGTTCGGCAGCCATCTTGGATTGAAAATGAATAAATTTTAAAAATCTTCTTCTCCAGAAGGGCAAGACAGATGAAGACGAAACTTCACACATATATTCCCCATGAGGTCCTTTCTCAAGTTTGTTAATTTGTTCTTGATCGGTCACATGGTTTGGCGGCCATCTTGAAAAAACCCGAAAACCTTCAAACATCTTCTTCTCCAGAAGCGTTAGCCCAATGAAGGGGAGATTTCAGAACTATATTCGGGACAGGAAGGCGATATAAGTTTGTTAATTTCGAATTGATAAGTCACATGGTTTGGCCGCCATCTTGGATTTAAGAAAAATATTAAATAATGTTTTCTCTGGAACCGCTTAACCTAACGAATCGAAAGTTTGCAATTATCATCTACCGTCGTGTATACACGCGTGGTAAAAATTATGATGTCACACGTCGCATGGTTTGGCGGCCATCTTGGATAGAAAAACGCACCTTTACCGATTAACACGAAACTTCATAAACGTGTTCCAATACCCAGTAGGAAGCAGAATCTAAATTTGTGATGTCATAGGTCACATGGTTCGTCAGCCATCTTGGATTGAAAATGAATAAATTTTTAAAATCTTCTTCTCCAGAAAGGCAAGACAGATTAAGCCGAAACTTCACACATATATTCCCCATGAGGTCCTTTCTCAACTTTGTTAATTTGTTCTTGATTGGTCACATGGTTTGGCGGCCATCTTGAATTTACCTTAAAACCTTCAAACATCTTCTTCTCCAGAACACCTGATCTGATCAAGGGGAAACTTCACACCCCTATTGCACATGAGTAGGGAATACAAGTTTGTTAATTTCTAATTGATAGGTCACATGGTTTGGCAGCCATGTTGAATTTAAGAAAAATATTAAATAATGTTTTCTCTGGAACTGCTTAACCTATCGAAGCGAAAATTTGCGTCTGTCATCGTCCATGATATCTGCATACATGGTAAAATTATGAGGTCACAAGTCACATGGTTTGGCCGCCATCTTAGATTGAAGGATAAATATTAATTCATGTTTACTCTGGAACCACTACTTCTATATATGCGAAACTTCATATTTATAATTTAGGCTACATGTGAAACAAAAGTTTAAAATTTCAACCTGATCGGCCGTGTGGTTTGGCAGCCAGAATTATTTAATTATTTGAATCTGGTCGCCAGTAATAATGAAATTGAACGTTTTGTGCTGCCTGGTTCGTAACTCGTCTGTTCCGCGCTGTCTCGAAGCAGGCCTGTGTTTGTATCACCATTAAATAATGTTTTCTCTGGCACCGCTTATCCTGTCAATGCAAAACTTTGCGACTCTGATTTAAGTCTCATGTTGTATCAGTTGTGTCAAAGGCACTTCTGGGTACCCGGTCATCACTGCCAGCAGTTATAAAGTGGCAGTTCTAGTTATTATTATTATTCTTCCGCCGTAAATTTGCAAAATTTCCAAATTTTTTCGCTTTAAATGCCATTTTCTCAGAAATGGTAAGACCAATCGACACAAAATTTTCACCAAATATGTATCTTTTTTGATAGCATACATAATTGATAATTATGACGTCATAGGTCACGTGATACGGGCGCCATCTTGAAAAAACAGATCAACTTTGGACCTCTGTATCTCGGAAACCTTCTAGTGTAAAAAAATTTCGCTTGATACATTTGAACAAGCTCCCTCTCGGGTATACGTGTGATTTTTCGTGACGTCATCAGTGAAGAGGTATCCCAGTAAAAATTCGTCAAGTAGAACGCCACATGGCAAAAATTTGAAATTTCTTGAGCATCATCTACACAAAAATTCATCGTAGAAAAAAAATATTTTGACGTCATCAGTGACGTAATTCGGCCGCCATCTTGTTTTTTTGTGTTTTTTAAAAAAAAATCTTCTTCTCCAGAACGGCTGTGCAGATTGAGGCGAAACTTTACAGGCACATTCCCCCTGAGGTCCTCTTTCAAGTTTGTTAATTTGTTGTTGATACGTCACATGGTTTGGCGGCCATCTTGAAAAAACCTTAAAACCTTCAAACATCTTCTTCTCCAGAAGCGCTGGTCCAATGAAGGCGAGATTTCAGAACTATATTCGTGACATGTATGCGATGCAAGTTTGTTAATTTCAAAGTGATAGGTCACATGGTTTGGCCGCCATGTTGGATTTAAGAAAAATATTAAATAATGTTTTCTCTGGTATTTCATAAGCCATCAAAGCGAAAATTTGCAAGTGCCTTCCTCCCTCAAGTCTGCATACATGATAAAAAATTTTACCTCAGAAGTCACATGGTTTGGCGGCCATCTTGGATAGAAAAATAGACTTTATCCGATTTACACGAAACTTCACACACTTGTTCGGGTCGACGATGGAAAGCAGATTTTAAATTTATGATATCATAGGTCACAAGGTTCGGCAGCCATCTTGGATTGAAAATGAATAAATTTTAAAAATCTTCTTCTCCAGAAGGGCAAGACAGATGAAGACGAAACTTCACACATATATTCCCCATGAGGTCCTTTCTCAAGTTTGTTAATTTGTTCTTGATCGGTCACATGGTTCGGCGGCCATCTTGAAAAAACCCTAAAACCCTCAAACATCTTCTTCTCCAGAAGCGCTGGTCGGATGAAGGGAGATTTCAGAACTATATTCGGGACATGAAGGCGATATAAGTTTGTTAATTTCGAATTGATACGTTAGACGGTTTGGCCGCCATCTTGGATTTAAGAAAAATATTAAATAATGTTTTCTCTGGAACCGCTGAACCAAACGAATCGAAAATTTGTAATTATCATCTCCCATCGTGTATGCACGCATGATAAAAATTATGACATCACACGTCACATGGTTTGGCGGCCATCTTGGATAGAAAAACGCACCTTTACCGATTAACACGAAACTTTACAAACGTGTTCCAATACCCAGTTGGAAGCAGAATATAAATTTCTGATGTCATAGGTCACATGGTTCGTCAGCCATCTTGGATTGAAAATGAATAAATTTTAAAAATCTTCTTCTCCAGAAAGGCAAGACAGATTAAGCCGAAACTTCACACATATATTCCCCATGAGGTCCTTTCTCAAGTTTGTTAATTTGTTCTTGAATGGCCACATTGTTTGGCGGCCATCTTGAATTTACCTTAAAACATTCAAACATCTTCTTCTCCAGAACACCTGATCTGATCAAGGGGAAACTTCACACCCCTATTGCACATGAGTAGGGAATACAAGTTTGTTAATTTCTAATTGATAGGTCACATGGTTTGGCAGCCATGTTGAATTTAAGAAAAATATTAAATAATGTTTTCTCTGGAACTGCTTAACCTATCGAAGCGAAAATATGCGTCTGTCATCCTCCATGACATCTGCATACATGGTAAAAATTATGAGGTCACAAGTCACATGGTTTGGCCGCCATCTTAGATTGAAGGATAAATATTAATTCATGTTTACTCTGGAACCACTACTTCTATATATGCGAAACTTCATATTTATAATTTAGGCTACATGTGAAACAAAAGTTTAAAATTTCAACCTGATCGGCCGTGTGGTTTGGCAGCCAGAATTATTTAATTATTTGAATCTGGTCGCCAGTAATAAGGAAATTGAACGCTTTGTGCTGCCCGGTTCGGAACTCGTCTGTTCCGCGCCGTCTCGAAGCAGGCCTGTGTTTGTATCACCATTAAATAATGTTTTCTCTGGCACCGCTTATCCGATAAATGCGAAACTTTGCGACTATGATTTAAGTCTCACGTTGTGTCAGTTGTGTCAAAGGCGGACGGACTGGGTACCCGGTCATCACTGCCAGCAGTTATAAAGTGGCAGTTCTAGTTAGGGTACCCAGTACAAATGGACAGGGTACCCTATTGTTTTTCTTCTGTTTATTATTACGCATTATTAGGGTACCCTGTGAGTACAGGGTACCCTATTGTTTTCCTTCTGTTTATTATTATTATTATTACGCATTATTAGGGTACCCTGTCAGTACAGGGTACCCTATTGTTTTTCTTCTGTTTATTATTATTTTTCTTTTTCCGCCGGCATTTTGCACCCTTTTTCGCTTTAAAAATCATTTTCTCTGGGATACTAAGTCCGATCGACACAAAATTTTCACCACAGTATGTATCTTTTTGATAGCACAATCACGTTATAATTATGACGTCATTGGTCATGTGGTGCGGGCGCCATCTTGAAAAAAACGATAAACTTTGGACATCTGTATCTCGGAAACCGTGCAATGGAAAAATTTTTCTCTTGATACATTTTACTAAGCTCCCTATGGGGAACACGTGTGATTTTTCATGACGTCATAGGTGAAGCGATATACCGGTGAAAATTCGTCAAGTAGAACGCCGTATAGGAAAAATCTGAAAAATTCTGAGCATCATCTACGCCTAAAATCACTGACGAAAATGTTTTTCTTGACGTCATCGATGACGTAATTCGGCCGCCATCTTGTTTTTAGTGTTTATTAAAAAAAATCTTCTTCTCCAGAAGGGCTGGACAGATTAAGGCGAAACTTTACACGTACATTCCCCCTGATGTTCTCTTTCAAGTTTGTTAATTTGTTGTTGATACGTCACATGGTTTGGCGGCCATCTTGAAAAAACACTAAAACCTTCAAACATCTTCTTCTCCAGAAGCGCTGGTCCCATGAAGGCGAGATTTCACAACTATATTCGTGACATGTATGCGATGCAAGTTTGTTAATTTCGAAGTGATACGTCACATGGTTTGGCCGCCATGTTGGATTTAAGAAAAATATTAAATAATGTTTTCTCTGGTATTTCATAAGCCATCGAAGCGAAAATTTGCAATTGCCTTCCTCCCTCAAGTCTGCATACATGGTAAAAAATTTTACCTCAGAAGTCACATGGTTTGGCGGCCATCTTGGATAGAAAAATAGACCTTATCCGATTTTCAAGAAACTTCACACACTTGTTCGGGTCGACGATGGAAAGCAGAATTTAAATTTATGATATCATTGGTCACAAGGTTCGGCAGCCATCTTGGATTGAAAATGAATAAATTTTAAAAATCTTCTTCTCCAGAAGGGCAAGACAGATTAAGACGAAACTTCACACATATATTCCGCATGAGGTCCTTTCTCAAGTTTGTTAATTTGTTCTTGATCGGTCACATGGTTTGGCGGCCATCTTGAAAAAACCCGAAAACCTTCAAACATCTTCTTCTCCAGAAGCGTTGGCCCAATGAAGGGGAGATTTCAGAACTATATTCAGGACAGGAAGGCGATATAGGTTTGTTAATTTAGAATTGATAAGTCGCATGGTTTGGCCGCCATCTTGGATTTAAGAAAAATATTAAATAATGTTTTCTCTGGAACCGCTTAACCAAACGAATCGAAAATTTGTAATTATCATCTACCTTTGTCTGTGCATGCGTGGTAAAAATTATGATGTCACACGTCACATGGTTTGGCGGCCATCTTGGATAGAAAAACGCACCTTTACCGATTAACACGAAACTTCAGAAACGTGTTCCAATACCCAGTTGGAAGCAGAATTTAAATTTGTAATGTCATAGGTCACATGGTTCGTCAGCCATCTTGGATTAAAAAATAATATCTTTAAACGTATTTTTCTCTGAAAGGACTGAACAGATCCAGGCGAAACTCCACCACTATGACCGCCTCTCCATGACGAATAAAAGTTCTCACCCCCTTTTGAGGTACGACGCAACGTTTGGCAGCCATCGTGGATTGAAGGAAAAATATTAATTAATGTTTACTCTGGAACTACTGCATCAATAAATGTGAAACATCAAGTTTATGGTGGAACGCTCATGCGGAATGAGGGTTTGAAATTTCAACGCGATCGGGCCCAGGGTTTGGCAGCCATGTTGGTTTTAAGAAAAATATTAAATAATGTTTTCTCTGGAACTGCTTAACCTAGCGAAGCGAAAATTTGCGCTTATCGTCTACATTCGTGTTTGCACATGTGTTGAAAATTATGACGTCATAAGTCACATGGTTTGGCCACCATCTTGGATTGAAGGATAAATATTAATTAATGTTTACTCTGGAACCACTGCTTCTATATATACGAAACTTCACATTTGTAATTTAGCCGACATGCGAAACAAACGTTTAAAATTTCAACCTGATCGGTCATGCGGTTTGGCAGCCAGAATTATTTAATTATTTGAATCTGTTCGCCAGTAATAAGGAAATTGAACGCTTTGTGCTGCCCGGTTCGTAACTCGTCTGTTCCGCGCCGTCTCGAAGCAGGCCTGTGGTTGTATCACCATTAAATAATGTTTTCTCTGGCACCGCTTATCCGATAAATGCGAAACTTTGCGACTATGATTTAAGTCTCATGTTGTATCAGTTGTGTCAATGGCGGATGGACTGGGTACCCGGTCATCACTGCCAGCAGTTATAAAGTGGCAGTTCTAGTTATTATTATTATTTTTCCGCCGGCATTTTGCACCCTTTTTCGCTTTAAAAATCATTTTCTCTGGAACACTAAGTCCGATCGACAGAAAATTTTCACCATAGTATGTATCTTTTTTGATAGCACAATCACGTTATAATTATGACGTCATTGGTCACGTGGTACGGTCGCCATCTTGAAAAAAGCGATAAACTTTGGACATCTGTATCTCGGAAACCGTGCAATGGAAAATTTTTTCGTTTGATACATTTTACTAAGCTCCCTATGGGGAACAGGTGTGATTTTTCGTGACGTCATAGGTGAAGCGATATACCGGTGAAAATTCGTCAAGTAGAACGCCATATAGGAAAAATCTGAAAAATTCTGAGCGTCATCTACACCAAAATTCATCGTCAAAAATGTTTTTTGACGTCATCGATGACGTAATTCGGCCGCCATCTTGTTTTTAGTGTTTTTTTAAAAAATCTTCTTCTCCAGAACGGCTGTGCAGATTGCGGCGAAACTTAACACGCACATTCTCCCTGATGTCCTCTTTCAAGTTTGTTAATTTGTTGTTGATACGTCACATGGTTTGGCGGCCATCTTGAAAAAACCCTAAAACCTTCAAACATCTTCTTCTCCAGAAGCGCTGGTCCAATGAAGGCGAGATTTCAGAACTATATTCGTGAAATGCATGCGATACAAGTTTGTTAATTTCGAAGTGATAGGTCACGTGGTTTGGCCGCCATGTTGGATTTAAGAAAAATATTAAATAATGTTTTCTCTGGAATTTCAGAAGCCATCGAAGCGAAAATTTGCAAGTGCCTTCCTCCCTCAGGTCTGCATACATGGTAAAAAAATTTTTACCTCAGAAGTCACATGGTTTGGCGGCCATCTTGGATAGAAAAATAGACCTTATCCGATTTACACGAAACTTCACACAGTTGTTCGGGTCGACGAGGGAAAGCAGAATTTAAATTTATGATATCATAGGTCACAAGGTTCGGCAGCCATCTTGGATTGAAAATGAATAAATTTTAAAAATCTTCTTCTCCAGAAGGGCAAGACAGATGAAGACGAAACTTCACACATATATTCCCCATGAGGTCCTTTCTCAAGTTTGTTAATTTGTTCTTGATCGGTCACATGGTTTGGCGGCCATCTTGAAAAAACCCGAAAACCTTCAAACATCTTCTTCTCCAGAAGCGTTAGCCCAATGAAGGGGAGATTTCAGAACTATATTCGGGACAGGAAGGCGATATAAGTTTGTTAATTTCGAATTGATAAGTCACATGGTTTGGCCGCCATCTTGGATTTAAGAAAAATATTAAATAATGTTTTCTCTGGAACCGCTTAACCTAACGAATCGAAAGTTTGCAATTATCATCTACCGTCGTGTATACACGCGTGGTAAAAATTATGATGTCACACGTCGCATGGTTTGGCGGCCATCTTGGATAGAAAAACGCACCTTTACCGATTAACACGAAACTTCATAAACGTGTTCCAATACCCAGTAGGAAGCAGAATCTAAATTTGTGATGTCATAGGTCACATGGTTCGTCAGCCATCTTGGATTGAAAATGAATAAATTTTTAAAATCTTCTTCTCCAGAAAGGCAAGACAGATTAAGCCGAAACTTCACACATATATTCCCCATGAGGTCCTTTCTCAACTTTGTTAATTTGTTCTTGATTGGTCACATGGTTTGGCGGCCATCTTGAATTTACCTTAAAACCTTCAAACATCTTCTTCTCCAGAACACCTGATCTGATCAAGGGGAAACTTCACACCCCTATTGCACATGAGTAGGGAATACAAGTTTGTTAATTTCTAATTGATAGGTCACATGGTTTGGCAGCCATGTTGAATTTAAGAAAAATATTAAATAATGTTTTCTCTGGAACTGCTTAACCTATCGAAGCGAAAATTTGCATCTGTCATCGTCCATGATATCTGCATACATGGTAAAAATTATGAGGTCACAAGTCACATGGTTTGGCCGCCATCTTAGATTGAAGGATAAATATTAATTCATGTTTACTCTGGAACCACTACTTCTATATATGCGAAACTTCATATTTATAATTTAGGCTACATGTGAAACAAAAGTTTAAAATTTCAACCTGATCGGCCGTGTGGTTTGGCAGCCAGAATTATTTAATTATTTGAATCTGGTCGCCAGTAATAACGAAATTGAACGTTTTGTGCTGCCTGGTTCGTAACTCGTCTGTTTCGCGCTGTCTCGAAGCAGGCCTGTGTTTGTATCACCATTAAATAATGTTTTCTCTGGCACCGCTTATCCTGTCAATGCAAAACTTTGCGACTCTGATTTAAGTCTCATGTTGTATCAGTTGTGTCAAAGGCACTTCTGGGTACCCGTTCATCACTGCCAGCAGTTATAAAGTGGCAGTTCTAGTTATTATTATTATTCTTCCGCCGTAAATTTGCAAAATTTCCAAATTTTTTCGCTTTAAATGCCATTTTCTCAGAAATGGTAAGACCAATCGACACAAAATTTTCACCAAATATGTATCTTTTTTGATAGCATACATAATTGATAATTATGACGTCATAGGTCACGTGATACGGGCGCCATCTTGAAAAAACAGATCAACTTTGGACCTCTGTATCTCGGAAACCTTCTAGTGTAAAAAAATGTCGCTTGATACATTTGAACAAGCTCCCTCTCGGGTATACGTGTGATTTTTCGTGACGTCATCAGTGAAGAGGTATCCCAGTAAAAATTCGTCAAGTAGAACGCCACATGGCAAAAATTTGAAATTTCTTGAGCATCATCTACACAAAAATTCATCGTAGAAAAAAAATATTTTGACGTCATCAGTGACGTAATTCGGCCGCCATCTTGTTTTTTTGTGTTTTTAAAAAAAAATCTTCTTCTCCAGAACGGCTGTGCAGATTGAGGCGAAACTTTACAGGCACATTCCCCCTGAGGTCCTCTTTCAAGTTTGTTAATTTGTTGTTGATACGTCACATGGTTTGGCGGCCATCTTGAAAAAACCTTAAAACCTTCAAACATCTTCTTCTCCAGAAGCGCTGGTCCAATGAAGGCGAGATTTCAGAACTATATTCGTGACATGTATGCGATGCAAGTTTGTTAATTTCAAAGTGATAGGTCACATGGTTTGGCCGCCATGTTGGATTTAAGAAAAATATTAAATAATGTTTTCTCTGGTATTTCATAAGCCATCAAAGCGAAAATTTGCAAGTGCCTTCCTCCCTCAAGTCTGCATACATGGTAAAAAATTTTTACCTCAGAAGTCACATGGTTTGGCGGCCATCTTGGATATAAAAATAGACTTTATCCGATTTACACGAAACTTCACACACTTGTTCGGGTCGACGATGGAAAGCAGATTTTAAATTTATGATATCATAGGTCACAAGGTTCGGCAGCCATCTTGGATTGAAAATGAATAAATTTTAAAAATCTTCTTCTCCAGAAGGGCAAGACAGATGAAGACGAAACTTCACACATATATTCCCCATGAGGTCCTTTCTCAAGTTTGTTAATTTGTTCTTGATCGGTCACATGGTTCGGCGGCCATCTTGAAAAAACCCTAAAACCTTCAAACATCTTCTTCTCCAGAAGCGCTGGTCGGATGAAGGGAAATTTCAGAACTATATTCGGGACACGTAGGCGATATAAGTTTGTTAATTTCGAATTGATACGTTCGACGGTTTGGCCGCCATCTTGGATTTAAGAAAAATATTAAATAATGTTTTCTCTGGAACCGCTGAACCAAACGAATCGAAAATTTGTAATTATCATCTACCATCGTGTATGCACGCATGGTAAAAATTATGACATCACACGTCACATGGTTTGGCGGCCATCTTGGATAGAAAAACGCACCTTTACCGATTAACACGAAACTTTACAAACGTGTTCCAATACCCAGTTGGAAGCAGAATATAAATTTCTGATGTCATAGGTCACATGGTTCGTCAGCCATCTTGGATTGAAAATGAATAAATTTTAAAAATCTTCTTCTCCAGAAAGGCAAGACAGATTAAGCCGAAACTTCACACATATATTCCCCATGAGGTCCTTTCTCAAGTTTGTTAATTTGTTCTTGATTGGTCACATTGTTTGGCGGCCATCTTGAATTTACCTTAAAACATTCAAACATCTTCTTCTCCAGAACACCTGATCTGATCAAGGGGAAACTTCACACCCCTATTGCACATGAGTAGGGAATACAAGTTTGTTAATTTCTAATTGATAGGTCACATGGTTTGGCAGCCATGTTGAATTTAAGAAAAATATTAAATAATGTTTTCTCTGGAACTGCTTAACCTATCGAAGCGAAAATATGCGTCTGTCATCCTCCATGACATCTGCATACATGGTAAAAATTATGAGGTCACATGTCACATGGTTTGGCCGCCATCTTAGATTGAAGGATAAATATTAATTCATGTTTACTCTGGAACCACTACTTCTATATATGCGAAACTTCATATTTATAATTTAGGCTACATGTGAAACAAAAGTTTAAAATTTCAACCTGATCGGCAGTGTGGTTTGGCAGCCAGAATTATTTAATTATTTGAATCTGGTCGCCAGTAATAAGGAAATTGAACGCTTTGTGCTGCCCGGTTCGGAACTCGTCTGTTCCGCGACGTCTCGAAGCAGGCCTGTGTTTGTATCACCATTAAATAATGTTTTCTCTGGCACCGCTTATCCGATAAATGCGAAACTTTGCGACTATGATTTAAGTCTCACGTTGTGTCAGTTGTGTCAAAGGCGGACGGACTGGGTACCCGGTCATCACTGCCAGCAGTTATAAAGTGGCAGTTCTAGTTATTATTATTATTCTTCTGCCATAAATTTGCAAAATTTCCAAATTTTTTCGCTTTAAATGCCATTTTCTCAGAAATGGTAAGACCAATCGACACAAAATTTTCACCAAATATGTATCTTTTTTGATAGCATACATAATTGATAATTATGACGTCATAGGTCACGTGATACGGGCGCCATCTTGAAAAAACAGATCAACTTTGGACCTCTATATCTCGGAAACCTTCTAGTGTAAAAAAATTTCGCTTGATACATTTGAACAAGCTCCCTCTCGGGTATACGTGTGATTTTTCGTGACGTCATCAGTGAAGAGGTATCCCAGTAAAAATTCGTCAAGTAGAACGCCACATGGCAAAAATTTGAAATTTCTTGAGCATCATCTACACAAAAATTCATCGTAGAAAAAAATATTTTGACGTCATCAGTGACGTAATTCGGCCGCCATCTTGTTTTTTGTGTTTTTTAAAAAAATCTTCTTCTCCAGAACGGCTGTGCAGATTGAGGCGAGGAAACTTTACAGGCACATTCCCCCTGAGGTCCTCTTTCAAGTTTGTTAATTTGTTGTTGATACGTCACATGGTTTGGCGGCCATCTTGAAAAAACCTTAAAACCTTCAAACATCTTCTTCTCCAGAAGCGCTGGTCCAATGAAGGCGAGATTTCAGAACTATATTCGTGACATGTATGCGATGCAAGTTTGTTAATTTCAAAGTGATAGGTCACATGGTTTGGCCGCCATGTTGGATTTAAGAAAAATATTAAATAATGTTTTCTCTGGTATTTCATAAGCCATCAAAGCGAAAATTTGCAAGTGCCTTCCTCCCTCAAGTCTGCATACATGATAAAAAATTTTTACCTCAGAAGTCACATGGTTTGGCGGCCATCTTGGATAGAAAAATAGACTTTATCCGATTTACACGAAACTTCACACACTTGTTCGGGTCGACGATGGAAAGCAGATTTTAAATTTATGATATCATAGGTCACAAGGTTCGGCAGCCATCTTGGATTGAAAATGAATAAATTTTAAAAAATCTTCTTCTCCAGAAGGGCAAGACAGATGAAGACGAAACTTCACACATATATTCCCCCATGAGGTCCTTTTCTCAAGTTTGTTAATTTGTTCTTGATCGGTCACATGGTTCGGCGGCCATCTTGAAAAAACCCTAAAACCTTCAAACATCTTCTTCTCCAGAAGCGCTGGTCGGATGAAGGGGAGATTTCAGAACTATATTCGGGACATGAAGGCGATATAAGTTTGTTAATTTCGAATTGATACGTTAGACGGTTTGGCCGCCATCTTGGATTTAAGAAAAATATTAAATAATGTTTTCTCTGGAACCGCTGAACCAAACGAATCGAAAATTTGTAATTATCATCTCCCATCGTGTATGCACGCATGATAAAAATTATGACATCACACGTCACATGGTTTGGCGGCCATCTTGGATAGAAAAACGCACCTTTACCGATTAACACGAAACTTTACAAACGTGTTCCAATACCCAGTTGGAAGCAGAATATAAATTTCTGATGTCATAGGTCACATGGTTCGTCAGCCATCTTGGATTGAAAATGAATAAATTTTAAAAATCTTCTTCTCCAGAAAGGCAAGACAGATTAAGCCGAAACTTCACACATATATTCCCCATGAGGTCCTTTCTCAAGTTTGTTAATTTGTTCTTGAATGGCCACATTGTTTGGCGGCCATCTTGAATTTACCTTAAAACATTCAAACATCTTCTTCTCCAGAACACCTGATCTGATCAAGGGGAAACTTCACACCCCTATTGCACATGAGTAGGGAATACAAGTTTGTTAATTTCTAATTGATAGGTCACATGGTTTGGCAGCCATGTTGAATTTAAGAAAAAATATTAAATAATGTTTTCTCTGGAACTGCTTAACCTATCGAAGCGAAAATATGCGTCTGTCATCCTCCATGACATCTGCATACATGGTAAAAATTATGAGGTCACAAGTCACATGGTTTGGCCGCCATCTTAGATTGAAGGATAAATATTAATTCATGTTTACTCTGGAACCACTACTTCTATATATGCGAAACTTCATATTTATAATTTAGGCTACATGTGAAACAAAAGTTTAAAATTTCAACCTGATCGGCCGTGTGGTTTGGCAGCCAGAATTATTTAATTATTTGAATCTGGTCGCCAGTAATAAGGAAATTGAACGCTTTGTGCTGCCCGGGTCGAACCTCGTCTGTTCCGCGCCGTCTCGAAGCAGGCCTGTGTTTGTATCACCATTAAATAATGTTTTCTCTGGCACCGCTTATCCGATAAATGCGAAACTTTGCGACTATGATTTAAGTCTCACGTTGTGTCAGTTGTGTCAAAGGCGGACGGACTGGGTACCCGGTCATCACTGCCAGCAGTTATAAAGTGGCAGTTCTAGTTATTATTATTTTTCCGCCGGCATTTTGCGCCCTGTTTTCACTTTAAAAATCATTTTCTCAGGAACGCAAAGTCCGATCGACACGAAATTTTCACCGTAGTATGTATCTTTTTTGATAGCACAATCACGTTATAATTATGACGTCATTGGTCACGTGGTGCGGGCGCCATCTTGAAAAAAACGATAAACTTTGGACCTCTGTATCTCTGAAATCTTCCAGGGTAAAAATTTTTTCGCTTCATACATTTTAACAAGCTCCCTCTCGGGAACACGTGTGATTTTTCGTGACGTCATCGGTGAAGAGGTATCCCGGTGAAAATTCGTCAAGTAGAACGCCACATGGGAAAAATTTGAAATTTCTTGAGCGTCATCTACACCAAAATTCATCGTAGAAAAAAAATTTTTTGACGTCATCGGTGACGTAATTCGGCCGCCATCTTGTTTTGAAATTTTTTTTTTAAAAATTTTCTTCTCCAGAACGGCTGTGCAGATTGAGGCGAAACTTCACAGGTATATTCCCACTGAGGTCCTCTTTCAAGTTTGTTAATTTGTTGTTGATACGTCACATGGTTTGGCGGCCATCTTGAAAAAACCTTAAAACCTTCAAACATCTTCTTCTCCAGAAGCGCTGGTCCAATGAAGGCGAGATTTCAGAATTATATTTGTGACATGGATGTGATGCAAGTTTGTTAATTTCGAAGTGATAGGTCACATGGTTTGGCCGCCATGTTGGATTTAAGAAAAATATTAAATAATGTTTTCTCTGGTATTTCATAAGCCATCGAAGCGAAAATTTGCAAGTGCCTTCCGCCCTCAAGTCTGCATACATGGTAAAAAAATTTTACCTCAGAAGTCACATGGTTTGGCGGCCATCTTGGATAGAAAAATAGACTTTATCCGATTTACACGAAACTTCACACACTTGTTCGGGTCGACGATGGAAAGCAGAATTTAAATTTATGATATCATAGGTCACAAGGTTCGGCAGCCATCTTGGATTGAAAATGAATAAATTTTAAAAATCTTCTTCTCCAGAAGGGCAAGACAGATGAAGACGAAACTTCACACATATATTCCCCATGAGGTCCTTTTCTCAAGTTTGTTAATTTGTTCTTGATCGGTCACATGGTTCGGCGGCCATCTTGAAAAAACCCTAAAACCTTCAAACATCTTCTTCTCCAGAAGCGCTGGTCGGATGAAGGGGAGATTTCAGAACTATATTCGGGACACGTAGGCGATATAAGTTTGTTCATTTCGAATTGATACGTTAGACGGTTTGGCCGCCATCTTGGATTTAAATAAAATATTAAATAATGTTTTCTCTGGAACCGCTGAACCAAACAAATCGAAAATTTGTAATTATCATCTACCATCGTGTATGCACGCATGGTAAAAATTATGACATCACACGTCACATGGTTTAGCGGCCATCTTGGATAGAAAAACGCACCTTTACCGATTAACCACGAGAAACTTTACAAACCTGTTCCAATACCCAGTTGGAAGCAGAATATAAATTTCTGATGTCATAGGTCACATGCTTCGTCAGCCATCTTGGATTGAAAATGAATAAATTTTAAAAATCTTCTTCTCCAGAAAGGCAAGACAGATTAAGCCGAAACTTCACACATATATTCCCCATGAGGTCCTTTCTCAAGTTTGTTAATTTGTTCTTGATTGGTCACATGGTTTGGCGGCCATCTTGAATTTACCTGAAAACCTTCAAACATCTTCTTCTCCAGAACACCTGATCTGATCAAGGGGAAACTTCCACACCCCTATTGCACATGAGTAGGGAATACAAGTTTGTTAATTTCTAATTGATAGGTCACATGGTTTGGCAGCCATATTGAATTTAAGAAAAATATTAAATAATGTTTTCTCTGGAACTGCTTAACCTATCGAAGCGAAAATTTGCGTCTGTCATCCTCCATGATATCTGCATACATGGTAAAAATTATGAGGTCACAAGTCACATGGTTTGGCCGCCATCTTAGATTGAAGGATAAATATTAATTCATGTTTACTCTGGAACCACTACTTCTATATATGCGAAACTTCATATTTATAATTTAGGCTACATGTGAAACAAAAGTTTAAAATTTCAACCTGATCGGCCGTGTGGTTTAGCAGCCAGAATTATTTAATTATTTGAATCTGGTCGCCAGTAATAAGGAAATTGAACGCTTTGTGCTGCCCGGGTTCATCAACTCGCCTGTTCCGCGCCGTCTCGAAGCAGGCCTGTGTTTGTATCACCATTAAATAATGTTTTCTCTGGCACCGCTTATCCGATAAATGCGAAACTTTGCGACTATGATTTAAGTCTCACGTTGTGTCAGTTGTGTCAAAGCGTGACGGACTGGGTACCCGGTCATCACTGCCAGCAGTTATAAAGTGGCAGTTCTAGTTCGACTTGCAATTGATTTATGCGTCAGCATACTCAGATGGGCACATTAACAATGAGCTCAGAAAGCTGACAAAAGTGCAAGTTAATCGAGTCCCTAAGCTTGTGAAAGCAATGATGTGAAAAAAAACATTTCCTGAGGTTCATACAGTGTGAGTAATTGATAGACTACAATGCAATGTCATCTGTGACAATGTTCTTTTGCCAGTATTGATGTGGACACATGATGAAATCCAGTTCCCAGAAACTGCAGTTGGCCCTTTTCTGAGACTTGTTTTAACTGGTATTTGTGCCTTGTTACATACAAGATTCGATGAGGGAAACAGATATTTTACCACAAACAATGAATTTATATACAGTGTAAGTAACTCCTTAACTCTCTGTCTCTCTCATATATATATATATATATATATATATATATATATATATATATATATATATATATATATATATATATAGATATAGATGGGCTAGATATATATATATATAGTATAGATATAGATATATATATATATATACACAATATATATATATATACATATATATATATATATATATATATATATGTACACATTATATATATATATATATATATATATATATATATATATATATATATATATATACAATATATATATATATATATATATATATATACAAAATATATATACAATATATATATATATATATATATATATATATATATACAATATATATATATATATATATATATATATATATTGTATATATATATTATATTGTATATATATATATATATATATATATATATATATATATATATATATATATACAATATATATATATATATATATATATATATACACAATATATATATATATATATATATATATATATATATATATATATATATATATATATATATATACACACAATATATATATATATATATATATATATATATATATATATATATATATACACAATATATATATATATATATATATATATATATATATATATATATATATATATATATATATATAGACTCAGCCTGTCATCCTTCCGAGGTCGGCGAAATGAGTACCAGTATACTGGGCCGGTGTATGCCCCGGTTAAAAATAGGTGTACCATATCCCTGTGTCATGTAAGAGGCGACCAGGGTTGCGTCAAGAGGAAGGGCATGGTCCGGCGTAAAACATGTGCCAAATCTCTATGCGGATCATAACGGAAGATCCGGACTGTGGCTGACCGCACAACGGGAGCAGCCCGAAAGAAGAAGAAGAAGAAGAAGAAGATACACACACATATATATATATATATATATATATATATATATATATATATATATATATATATATATATATATATATATATATATATCTTCTTCTTTTCTTCCTTCTTTCAGCCTGCTCCCGTAAGAGGGCTCGCCACAGCAGATCAACCGTCTCCATTTCGCTCTATCCTCCACATCTTCCATTGACACTCCAACCACCGCATGTCCGCCCCTCCCACCACATCCATAAACCTCTTCTTTGGCCTCTTCTTCTTCTCCTCCTTCCTGGCGGCTCCATCTTCAACATCCTTCTCCCGATATACTCCGTTTCCCCTCCTGTGCACATGTCCAAACCATCTCAATCCTCGCCTCTCTCACTTTGTCTCCAAAACCGTCCCTACCTGCGCTGTCCCCTCTAATATACTCATTCCTTATCCTATCCATCCTCGTCACTCCCAACGAGAATCGCAGCAATTCTTTAACTCTGCCACCTCCAGCTCCACTTCCTGTCTTTTTGTTAGTGCCACCGCCTCCAAACCATACAACATAGCTGGTCTCTACTCACCGTCTTAAATACTTTCCCCTCTCACTCTTGCAGCTACCCTTCTGTCACAAATCACTCCTGCAAACTCTTCTCCAACCACTCCATCCTGCCTGCACTCTCTTTTTCCACTTCTCTCCCACACTCTCCCGTTACTTTGGACAGTTGATCCCAAGTATTTAAACCCATACACCTTCCCCACCTCAACTCCTTGCAACCGCACCATACTCACCACCCTCCCTCTCATTTTACGCACATGTACTCCATCTTACTCCGACTGACTATCATTCCCCTTCTCTCCAGTGCGTACCTCCACCTCTCTCACAGGCTCGCCTCAGCCTGCTCCTACTCTCCCTCCAGATCATGATGTCATCCATGGCGAACATCATAGTCCATGGGGACTCCAGTGTGATCTCGTCCGTCCAACCTGTCCATCACCATTGCAAATAGGAAAGGGCTCCAGAGTCGATCCTTGGTGCAATCCCACTTTTACCTTAAACCGGTCCGTCATTCCTACCGCACACCTCACCGCTGTCACACTGTCCTCATACATATCCTGCACCATCCTCACATACTTCTCCACCACTCCCGAAACTTCTTCATACAATACCACAACTCCTCTCTTGGCACCCTATCATAAGCTTTCCCCCCCTCTAAATCCACAAACACACAATGTAACTCTTTCTGGCCTTCCCTATACTTCTCCATCAACTTGCCATTCTCAAAGCAAACATCGCATCAGTGGTGCTCTTTCCTGGCATAAACCCATATTGCTGCTCACAGATCGT